>NW_013671928.1:0-2951 GCF_000517525.1 Limulus polyphemus | reverse complement strand
TTTGGGAATCCATTCGTTATGGAGTAAAAACTTATCTTCATATCCTCAAGGAAACGTCAAAGGCGCCTCCTACAGGTGTCACATGGAGACGATATTTCTGCCATATGCAAGGGCAAGATTTGGCAATAACTGTGTGTTTCAGGATGACAATGCCACTGCCCCTAGTGCGTGTATTGTACAGGATTATCTCGACCAGGATGAAGTTACAAGATTGCCATGGCCAGCAAAGTCTCCAGATTGTTATACCATTGAGGACTGTTGGGCGGAAATGTGCCAGAAAATTGCTAACCACGACCCTAAACTAGCTACTGTAGCCGAGTTGCAGCGCCTCCTAGTGAACAGTTGAGAAGAAATCACGGTGGATTACATTATATACCTCATCGACAGTTTGCCATGTCTCTTGCAGAGGTTATTAGTGTACTGAAATATTTAATATAAACTGATATAAGGTTACAGATGCTATCTATAATAAATTGATGTTATATTTTGTTATTATATATGTTTTGCTTGTTTGTAATTAAGCACAAAGATATAGAATAGGATATTTGTGCTCTGCCCCTCACGGGCATCGAAATCCGGTTTTTAGCGTTAAATCCTACAGATATACCGCTGTGCCACTGGGGGACTATATGTTTTGGTAAGATTTTGTTGTGATAGAAGAAATGCTAAGTTACATATCTTTCTAAAGCGATCTGACAAATTTGTTTGCTCTTCGAATACATCATTCATGATTTACATAGAACCTGTCTCATTATACAAATTACACATGTAGATGTTTCATATAACATAGATTTCCGAGTTTAATAACAGTAAATGTATTTGTATTCCAAGATTGTATTACACTTGTGTCATTATAACATGTCCTGAAATAAAAAAACATAAAAGACCTATTCTATCTAATATTTTGACGAATTTCGATATACAGCATTCAGTTGCCTTTTTTCTTTTAAAAGATAAATGAGGTCAAAAACATATAATATTTGACAATCAATGTTAGGGAGCTGCGACAAGCCTTGACAGAGGAAAGGAATGCATGCCTCAAGGCTACATCAAAAGCATCGTCAAACGTATGCCAAAAAGTTGTCGAGAGTGTATACAAAATCTAGATTGTCATACCTTTTACTACAGGTAAAGTTTGACCTTCAAGTTTGCGATCCTCTTGTTTTCAGGATGTATACATTACATGGATTACAGTTTCGTTGTCAGGGGTATTATTTTAAAATGTCGTAAGTTCTTTGGAAAGTGAAAAATCAAAGTTTTGGCTCAGAAAAATTCACAATAAAAGTTTTTTTTTTTCGTTTTAATTAACATTTTTGTTACCTTCGTTACTTATAGAATCGTTAAGCCTCTGTCTTTTTCGTTCTCCTCAGGGTATGTATTAATTTAAAATATATATATAAATGGCACAAAGTATAAGCTCCGAGCAGATGTCTTAAAAACAAAACAGAAGACTGGTGACTCACATTACCAATTTAATATCTAGTTCCTTGATAATTGAGAAAACCACACGTTAAACACCAATGAATTTGTGAGCAACTACTTCAAGCTGTTAGTTTCTTAAAACATAAAATATTAGTAAAACAATCAATTATGCTAGGTTTGCAAAGCCCGCAACAGTTTCATGCTTATATCAAATAAAGACTTGTGGCAAATCTTCAATTCTAATACCAAAGTTTAAGCGGGTCTATGCTCGGACCTAATACTTATTCATGTATCACTCCACCTTCCAATGTACCGCCATTTTAAGCTATTTCAGCTTTATTTTAATTTAATTTCGTCTCCTTACTTAGAAGACAACTAATGCAATTGTATGTGTAGCCTGAAATAAAACTATTTCACTGTGTTCACCAAACCAGTTTGTTTCTTTTCTTCTGCACTTGTTCTAATATTGAAATTCCATGGAAACGGATATTTTATTACGTAGAGGCAGTGAGTGTCATTTTCTCTCTCAACCTGGAATTCCACGATTTAAATGTACGAAGAATTTGGGTAATGAGACCTTGGTTTTAGTCTGGTGTTAAATGGAATGTTGAGTAACATGAAAGCTCTGCAGGTTCGCTTCGCACATTTTCCTTCATCAGCCATATCCTGGTTGTGGAGAAAGAAATATGGAATCATGGGAAAGAAAGAGCAAGTAGAAAACCAATTTAAGTTAGATTTGCTAGGTATAGTCCAGAAAAGCTTTAATTGCACACAGTGTTTCACAACCCTTGGTCATGTCCCAAAGGAAATGACAGTGTGGCCGCCTTATATCCTCCCAACAACACTACCAGTTTTCCACACTGTCATTCACGACATTGCATGTGCTGGTGGCAAACCCACAACACCAATATAGTCATTACACGAGTGTCTGTTGTCTTATCGCCCCCAGTGACACAGCGGTATGTCTGCGGACGTACATCGCTAGAATCCGGGTTTCGATACCCGTGGTGGGCAGAGCACAGATAGCCCATTGTGTAGCTTTGTGCTTAATTACAAACAAACAAACAAACTGTTGTCTTATCAGCCTAAACACCGCATGAATAACAGAGTACCAAGGACGCATATGCTAAACTTGTGGGACGCATCGTGCATGTGATACATACTCAATCTGTTAGGAAAAGCAGTTGTAGGTAAGTAGCCTCTAGCCGCAAACAAGGGACAATTGTGGAACAGTAGGACGTCTGTTCTTTTTTAAGAAAGCCTTAGGGTGTTTCAGAAAGGTGGAAGGTTTGTTTATTTGTAATTAAGCATAAAGCTACACAATGGACTATCTGTGCTCTGCCCACCACGGGTATCGAAACCAGGTTTCTAGCGGTGTAAGTCCGCAGACATACCACTGTGCCACTGGGGAGCGAAGGTGGAGGGACTGCAGTGTGTTTACAAAATTTCTATTGGTGTACCAAGAAAGCTCCAGAATACTCTACCAAGTTCTTAAAATATTGATCGAATGTGGTGAGAACCGGTTTCGG
>NW_013671927.1:55061-56001 GCF_000517525.1 Limulus polyphemus | reverse complement strand
TAGGTTAAAAACAAAATTAACAGGTGAAAAAGCACAATCACAAAGGTCAGTGGTGAAATCGTTGATACGCACACAATCAAGAAGAACTTTCGTCAGGAAAGAAGCTAATAGCGTATAGGGTCAGTATGATAAGACTTCCAGTCATACCTTCCATTCAACCGCTGCATGCCGAAAGCAGCTGTAGATTGAAACAGGAATTCGTAATATTCGTTAAGAAGATATATCTGTCAAATTACCGGACGTATTACCTATAGATTTATGTGCCATCAAACTGTTCACAAGAGTCTGAGAACTCGTTGACCTTGTAAACTATATAAATTATGGAAAGTTATAGATAGCTGAGAAGTGTTGTGTTTAGACTATGACAGCTTCAAAATGGAGTCTTCAACAATGGAATGCCGTGGAATTGCGAAGATGTACATTTGTCAAATAGGGCATGAATGGACATGAAGTGGTGAGACGTGGTAGTTGTAATTGTAAATGAATAACGTAGATTTATCTCAAACTTCGAACGCTGTGGTCAAAATAGGACGAGCTTCGTACGTAAAACAACAGTCTTCCATTTGTAATGGATTCTAACTTAAATTTTTATGTTAAACATTTTTTTGAATAATTAATTAGGGAAAATATCTACTGAATAAGTTACTTGGAATATAAAATTAGATTAATAGAACAATGGAAATAATGTAAAATGTGAAAAAGTTAAGTATATTTGTGTATAAATAAGGAAGAGATCTATATATATATAGTTTGGGCATGTAAAATATTGTTTCCCGACTCAGAATGAAATAACTGTGTGTTTTGTCAGCTGTATCATTTTGCACTCACGGTACGTACGCTAACGAGCTGACACAAACATATTAAAAAATCCAGGATGACGATATCAAAGGACGATTTATGTGTTCAAATTAAAATCATACTATAGTCAAGACTAATAGTA
>NW_013671927.1:52629-54144 GCF_000517525.1 Limulus polyphemus | reverse complement strand
GATTTTCTTTGGATAATGGTTGTGAAACGTGTATTTGGTGAGTCCAGTTGATAGAAAACTTTTGAGAACATTTTAAGATGAACATATGTACGAAGTTATAAAAGTTTCAGTAAATAGCTTTCTTTACATCTCGTTAACACTTTTTTGTAAACAAATATTGATAGAGATTTAAATTGCTTACTATATCTGGAGCTATATCTATTTCGGACTGTTTTCTAGGCTCTGAGGGTATTAAATACACACCACAAACCAGAATCCCAACAAAGCACGGTATTTGACTTACATATTGGAAAGTACAAGATCTTATTCTTCAACTCTATACAGTCATTTTTTCCCAAGGACTCACAAATTTTATCGATAGATATGGCCGATAGATATGGCTCTACGAAGCTTATTTGCTACTGTAAGGTAACTAAGGTAATACGAACACTTCTACTATTTTGTACAAGAGGAACATAGTCCGGCCAACCCCTAAACTCCAAAATTTTTTTAGCCTATTGAGTTATTTTAGCAGTAAATGTAACTTTTGAGTTTAACAGATCGATTCATTTCTAAGATTACGTTTTTTTTATTAACCTGAAAACTCAAACATCCCTCTGAAGCACAAACTCACTCCCATTGACTCGCACACTTGATGTTAAACCTAATTGAATAAATCTGTTAATGATCTATTTTTTGATTTAATATATTAAACTTTATTGTTACCATACAACTAATATTTGTCACAAAAAAGCTCTGAGATTGTAGATGTTTCCCTTTTGATACAATGATTGTTTTGTTCATTTGTGAATTACAAAAAATAAAGTTTCAAATAAACTATTCTCTTTCTCTAGTTGCAGTCCAGCTGATCAGATCTAGAGCCGAACGGAATATCTCCTTACCATGACTTATAGAAAAAAAAAAAGGTCTTAAATGTTATTTTGACTCACTTGTGGTTTAATATTGAAAATACAGAAGATGTGAAAAATATCTAGCATCTAAATAATATTTATCACATATATCAAGGGTATTCGATAGAACTTACATATGTTAGTACTAAATATGTTCTTTTCCTTTAAAGTGTACAAAATCTTATACAATAAAATAAGTAAAATGGAAAACAAAAAAAATATGTCTGGTTTACATTGCAAGCACTTGAAAACAACAGCAGCTCACTTAGAATAACAGTAAAGTTATCATATAAATTTGAGGCACAATTACTAATTTGAACCAAAAATTGTTTATTTGAGCCAATAATCAACGTTTTTAATTAAGTTATGTATAGGAATAATAGAAAATCAGTGATTTCATAAAAACAAACAAACAAAAACCTTACGGGCTAGGCCGCCAGAACTGCCTGGATAGCCGCCTTGTCCTGGGGCGCCTGATCCTGGAAAAGTTTGGTCAGGGGGTACACGAATTCGGCAACACTGGGTAAATCCATTGTTACAGCACACCCGTCGTTGTTGCAAGTTTAGGCTTCCACAACGGTTGCAGTGTTGTAAATATTGTGCATGACTGAACACCACAAGAACG
>NW_013671927.1:45420-51660 GCF_000517525.1 Limulus polyphemus | reverse complement strand
AATTATGCACAACAAACTTCTGTAGAAAGAAAGTTAACTTCAACGGGTAACATCGTTTACACCAGAAATGTAAGTTGTTGTTTTTTAATTACTACTATTCACAAATTCACAGACTGTCTACTTTAGTATTCACCATTAACTGCCAGGGAGACAACGAGTAAGTGTTTTTGTTATCGCCACTTATTTATTCTGGTCACAACTAGTGAAATTACCTAAATTATATGTATGAGATTTAATTACATACTATAAAATGGGCTATATGTGGTATTTTGAAGTGGATAGTAATTAGTTTTTCTGTATGTTACGTAACTAGTCTGTTAACTTCCTTGTTCTCTTATGGAGGGTTCACGATAAGCGAGTGAATTCGAGTTGATATGGTAATGTTCACTTCAGAGGGAGCTAGTTAGCTCTGTGGTCTTCACTGATCACACGCCGATTTTTCCTACAGGTGACGTCCAGAAATGTTTTGTAAAAGTACTGATGTCCGATGTGAATCCAGTGAAGTTGAATGATTTGTAATGTTCGAAATTTATAAATGTTCCTGGTCAAATATCTGAAGTGCCCGATTAATAAGCGTTAATCACAATTATAGCTACCGAGGTTTATAGTATACCAACTATACGAAACCAATAATAGATACTATGTTTTGGTGCGTCGCGTTGGTTACATTTATAGGCGTGTAAAGTTTCTCGAAATTTCAGCTGTACGTAGCAATACTGACCTTAACACACTATATTGTTGATTCTTACACTCGAAAAGCTTCTATAACTTTAGAGAATAGGCGAGTGTTTTGCAATACATATTAAACAGTATAAGTTATGTACATTTCTAAATATAAATTTAATTTAAACAAACATCTATATTAAATAAATATATAATAATAAATCCGTCACATGTGAACTAACAATAGATATAGCTTTATTACAATCCGCTCTATGGTACGAAAAGCTTAATAATCTTTACTCTGAAAACTTATTATATTTTCTCAGCAGGCCTTCAGAAAAAAGGAAAAGAAAAAAACATTTTATTTTTTCTCCTCATAGTATATCGACTTTTTCATTAACTGGGCTATATAGTTCTACAATTGTAAAACCCAAGACTTATAAATATATATTTAATTGATATGATACTAAAGTTATCTATACACGTTAGACAAATCCTTTGGGATTAATCTTAACTGTGAAATAATCGACACTTAATGAATGTTACAAGTTTAATACAAAGTACTGATAACTAAATAACAATTAAAGATCTAAGGAAATTATCCACAACAAACTCTTATACTTAATATGCTGTCAAATACCACTTTCGTTTTTACGTGCAATACTTCAGCAAAAGAATCTAAAAATTAACATATTTTATTAGATTCGTATATACATATATGGAGGTTATCAATAAGTTCTCTAATGCTTTATCACCAGGAAAGGAATCAAAACGTGTCATTCCGCACCTAATTGTATTTGTGTTTTTCTGTACGTAGTTTACCACTGATAACTAAATTTAGTAACAGCGTGACCTTGTTTAAACAAAGTGTCTCAACTACTAGACTCATAGTAAAGTGTCCTTCGTAAAATCATATATAAGGCGTGAGATTAGTGGCGAGTCTGAGTTTCAGATTATTCATCGTCTAGTACAAAACGGTGTAGTAAGTATACGCTTGTCTATTCGTGGAAATGTCTCTGATTTTAAAACCAGAGTTTAGTTCAGATTAGAAAGGAACCTAAAAGTACTTGTTTCAATCAAAGATTGTACGAAAGGCTTAAATTCTTGAGATTTTATAAGTGATATAAAAAATTATATGTTTTACTTTGGCAGTTTGTAATATTTAGAACTTCGTGTAATTGGACCTAATTTGAATTTTTAAGCATTTTATAAAATCTTATTATCTAACGAACATCAGAGACATGACGAAAAAATCATGACTTTATTACAAAACTAATTTGAACCAACAATTGTTTATTTGAGTCAATAATCAACGTTTTTAATTAAGTTATGTATGGGGATAAAAGAAAATCAGTGATTTCATAAAAACAAACAAACAAAAAACTTACGAGCTAGGCCGCCAGAACTGCCTGGATAGCCGCCTTGTCCTGGGGCGCCTGATCCCGGAAAAGTTTGATCAGGGGGTACACGAATTCGGCAACACTGGGTAAATCCATTGTTACAACACACCCGTCGTTGTTGCAAGTTTAGGCTTCCACAACGGTTGCAGTGTTGTAGATATTGAGCATGACTGATCACCACAAGAACGAACAAAACGAAAAAACAAAGTACTAACTTCATTGTTGACAGTTTCACTGAAAACAAAAATATGAAATATAAGCTTCCATGTCACAAATAACGATCATAGATATAAGATGTGTTATTTTAGTTCATGAAAACAAAAGGTCTCTGACGAAAATATTTAAAATACCAATTAATTTGTAGGGCCTTTTATCTAGTTTCTATTTGTAAATTTACTTCGTAACGGTTTGTGCAAGTCATTTTAGAAAATAAGCCACATTAACGCATTCAAAGACTTCAGCCGTTTGTCGTGTATTTTCCTTTTATCATAGGAAATATTAATAAAGATTAAAGAAGGTATGTCAGTAAATATATATATGCTTTACTATTGGAAAATTTCTATCATCTAAGTTATATTTATCACATATATCAAGGGTATTCGATAAAACTTGCATATTTTAACACTAAATGTGTTCTTTTCCTTTAAAGTGTACAAAATCTTATACAATAAAATAAGTAAAATGGAAAATAATAAAAATATGTCTGGTTTACATTGCAAGCACTTGAAAACAACAGTAAAGTTATCATATAAATTGGAGGCACAACTTTCACATTTTCTCTATCTGCGATATTAAACCAGAGGTGAGTACAAATAGCATTTAAGACCTTTTTTTTTCTTCTACAAGTCATGGTAAGGAGGCATTCCGTTCGGTTCTAGATCTGACCACCTGGACTGCAACTAGAGAAAGAGAATAGTTTATTTGAAACTTTATTTTTTGTAATTCACAAATGAACAAAACAATAATCGTATCAAAAGGGAAACATCTTCAGTCTCAAACATTTTTTGTTACAAATATTAGGTGTATGGTAACTATAAAGTTTAATATGTTAAATCAAGAAAATAGATCATTAACAGTTTTATGTAATTAGTTTTAACATCAAGTGTGCGAGTCAATGGGAGTGAGTTTGGGCTTCAGAGGGATGTTTGAGTTTTCAGGTTAAAAAAAACGTACTCTTAGAAATGAATCGATCTGTTAAACTCAAAAAGTCACATTTACTGCCAAAAGAACTCATTTATAAATAGGCTACAAATTTCTAGAGTTTAGGGGTTGGCCGGACTATATTCCTTTTGCACCGGGTTTCGATACCCGTGGTGGGCAGAGCACAGATAGCCCATTGTGTAGCTTTGTGCTTAATTATAAACAAACAAACACAATCCTCTTGCACAAAATAGTAGAAGTGTTCGTATTACCTTAGTTACCTTACAGCAGCAAATAAGCTTCGTAGAGCCATATCTACCGATAAAATTTGAGTCCTTGGAGGAAAATGACTGTATAGAGTTGAGGAACCAGATCTTGTACTTTCCAATATGTAAGCCACATACCGTGCTTTGTTGGGATTCTGGTTTGTGGTGTGTATTTAATACCCTCAGAGCCTAGAAAACAGTTCGAAATAGATATAGCTCCAGATATAGTAAGCAATTGAAATCTCTATCAATAATTTTTTATAAAAAGTGTTGAGAGTGAACTGGAAAATAGTTTGGGAATCAACTCACTATACATCCATGGCTGACTCGTAGACTGGGTGTTAACGAGATGTAAAGAAAGCTATTTACTGAAACTTTTATAACTTCGTACATATGTTCATTTTAAAAATGTTCTCAACTTTTTTCTGTCACTGAACTTACCAAATACACGTTTCGCAACAATTACCCAAAGAAAGTCAGTTTATTACCACAGTGTTATTTACAATTTTGAAAATATAGAACCTGGTATTCCGAACTATTATGCTACTGGTTCTGCTGGATTCTATCCTGGTGGTACTGGAGGCAGCGTTGGTGTCTATCCTGGTGGTGTGTATCCTGGTGGCGGATATCCTCAGCCTCTTCCTAACGTACCTCTTGGGGGTGACGTTATTTTACGGAAAAAACCCGCAGCCTCCGAGTAACAAAATTCATAAAACATAAAATTCAGAGTCTAAGTTTATAAGCAAATAAGATTTAAGAACTTTGCAAGTATTGTGTAAGATGTTTATAATAAATGTATTTCTATTTGACCTATACGCCTTGTGTCATTTCTTAAAGAGCAAATGTTATTTTACTCCTAACTCTATGTTCTCCAACCCTAAATATTTAGTGGAATTAAAATGTTTCACGTCAAACAATGCTCTTAAGTAATTCATTAATGTAGTGGAAATGGCATTCACGGCGTAATATATATGTAGACCTTTATTTTCAACAAAACTTCACGTTTTCAAAATATAATCCACAAAAGGACGCACTGCTACGAAACACATCAGAAGGTATTTACTTTTAGCAAGACAAGAAACAAGGAATATAATTGATTCAAATTACTCTGGATAGTTCACATTCGATCTCAGATGAAGCCTAGCCTCAATCAGAATTATTTATTAGTAAGTATGCCAAGTCATAAATTATATACCTTAAGCATTTTTAAATCCATAAATATGAATTCTCATAAATTGCTCAAATAATATATTTTTCAGAAAAGCTTTGAACGCTTGACGTATTCGATCGGAGAACGTTCGAAATTAATTGAGAGAGACATTTCAAAATTTAGAAAAATTATTCTATTATAATATTCTTATTAGTAACGTGATTTGTACCAGTTGTTAATGCTGAGTTTCATACCCCTTTATGTTTCACTGTGATGTATCTAACATTTGCTTTTCATGTTTCGGCAGCTCTCGCATTTTATATTATCCAACTTAGTATTATTTGAATCGTATTTAATATGGTGTTAAGTTACAGCTATTTGCTTTACCCAGTCATACATAGATACAAATCATGTATCATTTGATGTAGAAACTGAATTATAATTGTACGTTGACTGTAAATTATCAACAGACAACCGCAAAAAAACAAATAAAGATGTAGTAATGATTAATTTCATAAAGAAATCCATAGAAATTATAATCAGGAATCAGTATTTATCTAATTATCAATAATATTAGATTTATACATAAGAACTCTTGAATAACCTTTCTATTGTATGTATAATGCAAATGCATTTGTGGAATTAAAATGATCTTTTACAGAATGTTTATTTCGAACGTAAAGGAAGAAATCGTTTAAAATAATTGTACCACATTTTGTTATTGTCATCTATACCTAAAGTATCAATTAACACAGTATATTTTATCTCCTATTTGTCGCTCAATAATTATCCAATGCAGGTAGACATCTCAGTTTTCCTTTAATTACAAGATATTGCCCTCGACACGTTCAACTCATCTTGCCTGATGGATAGGCCTCTAATTGTTTCATAGATTGAATAGTCATCTGGAAATATTTCATCACTTTTCGTACATATCTCGGCCATGAAGAACTTTGATTAAACAAAATTAATGTTTTTTATATACTATTAGTCATGACATCATAATCCTACTTAACACTAAACAATGTGAAAATATAGTTCCCACACACTCCTTCAACCACGAATTTCTGTCGGCTGTGGTTGTCATATAACTTACTTTTATGCATAATTGATAACAAATGCAATTAATTTTCCTAGTGTTTTAGAGGTTGCGCTGTTGACATTATGACTTTCTCTTTCATCATTAGATTTAACAGCAAATGAAAAAAAGTGTCCGTAGTTTTTCGAAGTTATGCTTTTATTTTTTGTTAATTTGGTCAATAAATAAAGACAGCTCTACTATTAAACTTTAATTTTATAAAAAACAAAAGTAACTTTAGTATACTTTTTATTATGTTTATATTCTTCATATGAGATCTTATTTTAACATTTGTGTATTATTAAGACTTTTTCATGATTGTGTTCCTATTTTGATAATATTGTTTTTAAGCCATTTATAATCATTGTGAATCGTTTTTACAGGAAGGCATGCTAAGCTATATAAAGAAATTTATAGTATAAAAATGTATAAAAACAATAAAACCGAACAGTACTTTTACTGAAAAGAATACCAGTAAAAAGCGTAATATGTTGTCCACTGCCAAGGCTTTCAAATGCATATCAATATGCTTACTGGATTGTT
>NW_013671927.1:39703-44789 GCF_000517525.1 Limulus polyphemus | reverse complement strand
TGATTAGAGACCTGCAAAAAGCTATCTTTGTGGCAACTCTCATGTAAGTTGATTGACATACACATGAATAGTTCAAGAAAACCTCAATTGTGCTCTCCTCGCTGAAATATTGAGCAAAAGATAAAAAAATTCAGTATTGTCTAAATCTTTGTTTGGTACCTGTACAAAAAATATCTTTGTATCAAATCCCAAGTAAATTGTCCGAAATACAGCGGAGTAATTGTCAATAATCCCTAAGATTTTGGTTCTAGAAAGAAAAAAGCATACTTTTTTTTCTAATTTTTTATTCAGGTTACGAAGTTGGTCATTTCGAACCAACCCGTGTAAAAACACAATAGTGAAAATAACAAATAAAATATATTTTTTTAAACAAAATTAATTATCTGGAGATTATGAATATTTCGCATGTTAAACTTGAAAAACATTCTATTCCATTAAAATTTTATTAATCTTAAAATCCAAATTGTTTTGCATGTTGGATAGTCAACATTCTGAAAAAAAAATGTTTACGAGAAAATCTTTAATTAAAAAATTATAACACTTTATATAGAAACCTGATATTTTGTGTACGAAAATCTTATAATGTTTACCAATTACCTAAAAAATTGTGTAAAGATGTGTTTACATTGTGAAAAATCATAGTGTAATTACTCTCATGGATACTTTCGTGGCTACGAGCTGGGTGGATTCCACTCAGCTCGAAATGGAAGGCTTAAGCGAAAAAGAATTTTAAGCCCCTCCCCCTAGTAGCACAGCGGTATGTCTGCGGACTTACAACGCTAGAAACCGGGTTTCAATACCCGTGGTGGGCAGAGCACAGATATCCCATTGTGTAGCTTTGTGCATAACTTTAAACAACGAACAAAGAATTTTTAAAAAATAGTCAGAAAATTCGTTAACACACGTTTATTTAGAAATCGGGTTTCGATACCAGTGAGGGCAGAGTGCAAATACTTCATTATGTAACTGTGTTTTAACAACAAATAAACGTTCAAATGTGAGGGATTGTGCGCGAAACTTTTTATGCACGCCAGTATCAATGGGGTCCCGGCATTCGGCCAGCATACTTCGCAGTTCAGTACTTGATCAGTCAAGAAACCTGTTTGAACCGTACTTGAATTCCACTTATTTTAATGATATTTATTTTACGAAATTCATTAAAATCAGTGGGAAATGTGAAAAATGGTATTTTATCATGATTAAGAAGGCATTTCAATGCAGTGGAGCTAAACATTCTGGCAGAAAAGTCGATTTGATCGACTTTTCACACAGAATAATATGAGCGATAATAGAGTGTTAGAATATTGTTTTGTTACATGAAAACATGCATAGTTTGTTTCAATATGTTAGTAAGATCCTTGTTCTAAATTGGTGAATAAAACGATATAATTGTAGCCGTTGAGAGAAAACAATGATAGTGAATAACTTCTTCACATTTAAATATGTGTATTTGGCACTGTCAATAACATTTTATAGGCCTAGGACTAAAATAGTTTCTTCGGGTATGTCAAACTACTGGGTGGTTGAAGCGTTTTTTTTTTTGTCTCTTTCAGTGCTCACTCAGTTCTTTTCATAGACTGTGGTGTTGTTGGACTAGCTGAACACGCTTGGAGTGGCACCTGGTTTTACTCGTCTTCTTTGAGGTGAAGGGCCAAACAACAATATATATATTATATATTATAATGTTTTATAATGTTTACTGACAACTTCTTTCCAAGTCTACTATAGCTTTTAACATAAAAATAGAATTATTGAATTATTAGTCTCTTATCTAGTATCATGCATTACATAAGCCTACTCATGGGACGTGGGGGGAGTGTATGCCCCTCCACAGTGTTTTACCCGATTAATTAATTGATAATCAATCGCCACAGAAGTGTCTTATGGGGCTGAAAGTTTACTGGTCATAGTAGGAAGTGAGTATAACTCAAGAAATGGCTCTTCATATAAGTTATGGTGGCTGTTGGAGATGAAACTTCAGCTCAGTTTATGTAGTATTCCAATAGTGGTGGCCATTTTTTCCATTGCATTCCTCCACAAAGAGTGCTGTCGCACTCTCTGGGGTATATAACATGTTTGAATGTAGAAATGAGGGATTGTGCGCGAAACTTATAACGCATGATAGCGCCCTAGTATCAATGAAGTCCCAGCATATTACAACTTATGTTTACTTTGGTTACAACAGTTATATCCATAGCTATAAATAATTGTCTCTCTTTTTTTGGGCAAAAGCCATACATGCTGTTTCAGTTACTTTAGAGCCAAATTGACAAGACAATCTGTCTCTGTTGTTTACAATACAGCTGTGAAACTCACTTTACAAATCACCTGTTAAGGCTATTTACTCACACAGTCTAGATCTGTCTAATTATGTCTCTCACTTAATGTGTATCTGTACGTATTTATAACACGCGACAGAAATCTAGAAATATCTAGCCCTCTAGTAACACACAAGGAGAAAAATTTCAAGCTTCGAGTAAGATGACGTCAACAATATTACGAAAGCCTAGTTCAACAATTGATCTGCATACAGAACGTACGACTCGTGCAAAGTTAAATAACGAAACTTATCATAACTTCTAAAATAATCAAATGTTAACACTATTGTTATGAAAACTAAATAAAAACTCATAAACTAAACAGTCTTGTATATCCAATACATTTTTATTGGGGAAATAGGCCTGTAATTTAGTTCTGGTTAGCAATAGTGTATTAGATATGTATAAGCTTAGTGCTACCTGAAAAAACATTAAGAACATAGTCAATGATTATAATAATAGTGACTGGTTGGATTCTTCTGAGAGCTTTATGCTCTCTCACGTAATCAACTAAAAGCCCAGCGTAGTAAGAGACGTTCTAAAGGCCACTACACTCAAAAGTATTTAACTTGAGATCAAGATTACCAAATTTCAAGAGTATGTCTGTTGTGAGATGCTGTATTTCACATATATTATGGAAGTGTTCTGACACAAGCATGCCATCGTTGTGATGGTCGGCTGTCTAAACGAACTGAATGTTCATGGCGAAGGTATGTTGGTCTTTTATTATTTTGAATTGTTATATCAGCAGTACTTAGATGAAGTTCATTGTCGTCGTATAACATTTTGTAACTTTCTATTAGACAGTTTCTTGAAGTTTTAGTGTCGGATCTTTATCAAACTGGGTATGGAAATCTATTGATCACCAGTTTAATTTCACCAGTTCTTTTTCGATATACTGCTTTTGTTTTCGAAACATTAAGGTGGTACTATCTTTTCGATTAATCACGATATCATTTCTATGCTGTAATGATGAGTTTCTCGTTCTTCTTTAATTATCTCTCCAGACATGGCTTAACGATTAGCACATGTAAGACTACGAATCCGAGAGTTCAGGATTCACGTCCCGATTTTAAAGAAAAATCTCTCAAAGTAATAAAATAAAAGAATAGTTACCTACAAGGAAACAATTCCAAAACCGATTAACAGAAGAAGAACTAATGATGAAAATATTAGAAGTAAAAATATATAAATGTTAAAAAAAATATGAAAAACTCTCAGACAATATGTGCAATATCAACTCATGAATAAAATATATCAGGATCAGAATAATTTTACAAATAATTTATCGCCTATTCATCTAAATATTTTTTTTCAATCTTACAACTTTAATTTTTTATCATATTTGACTAATTCTGATTCACAGAGACTTCCTTCAATTTTTTCATAATTTATATCTTTAGTTTTATAAATTATAGCCCCTGTTATCGAATCTTCAGATATAACAAATACTTCCTGTGTAAAATGTGGTAATTTTTTGTGTGTGGTCTCTTATATTTTAAAATTCTAAACTTATCACCAGCTTTATATCTAGCAGTAGGAATACTTTTTACATTATATAGATTATTAAATACTTTGCATTCTTTTTCTTTTGTTTAATTACTTCAACTGGAATCATCTTAATTGATGTATGTTATAATATATTTTATAAGTTTACTTAAAAACATCAGTCAATTTCCTTGTATTCTAAACAGTAAACTATTTCAACATTTACCCTCCAGTGGTACAGCGGTATGTCTGCGGACTTACAACACAAGAAACGTGGTTTCGATACTCGTGGTGAGTAGAGCACAAATACCCCTTGTGTAACTTCGTGATTAGTTACAAACAAACTTCCACATTTTAGATTTCAAAATATTTAAATCTTTGATTTTTTGTGGTTTCTTCTCTTCAGATTTTTTTGAATGCCTTTGTTATCCTTCTTTCGTTTTTACTCCGATTACAACAACCCAATCATATTTACGAAAAACATCTATAACCATTGAAATATAGTTTGTTTATTGTTGTGAGATATTAGTTGTCTCATATCAACTAAATCTATTTGCCAGTGATCGTTTCAGTTTTGTATATTTATCTTGTTTATGTAAAAATTCTGTTATGAAAAGCGTCTATCTAGAGTTAATCCTTGTATTAACATAATGGCTATAGCATGTTAGAAACATGATATTGCTTATAATATATCATCAGCTACAACTGACAGAAATACTGCACATCAAGAAGTCGTAGAAGATTTGAATGCCATTGAAGATCCAACTTTATGTGAAAGAATTGCTAGGAGAATTATAAAACCAATTATTATTTCATTCGTTGTATATTGAGAAAAGAATAAAACAAAGGTGGATACAGATAATATTCAAGACTCTAAGAATGGAAGACCTATGAATAAATAACTTCCTAAAGTTGTGCAAAAAAGTCTAATTTTTTTAAAAGAAACGTTAAAGATTAATATTATGATCCAAAAAAAAAGAGGTTTTTGCAGTATGAAAGAATTAAAATGAAAAACCCACTTATTTCAAAAAGAGAATCTTAGTAAAGGGTCTACAGCACTGAAATCCAGGTATATGCATTTCGGCGGGATTAAATGTATCTTGCATCCATCAAACTATATCATCTACATTTTGTTTTTGCCTCATTTATATCCATACAAATTATCTTGTATGGTATACTTCTCGATTGGAAAGTATTTTAATGTTTCTATGAAATCTTTCTCCTTTAAGTTATTCGCTTCTTTGGGTAATCATTTGGCATGTAAATAGACTTAGCATTGA
>NW_013671927.1:35576-38787 GCF_000517525.1 Limulus polyphemus | reverse complement strand
TGTAAATCCGCAGACATACCGCTGTGCCACTGGGAGCCGTCTTTTAAGACAAGAACTTGATGACAATTGCTTTAATTTGTATGAAATCTTCAATTCTGACATAACTGAAGAGTGTTAAAATGTATTTTTTCACAGATTGCACCACTATGAATTAAGCTTTATTGCCTGGATGATATCAAAGTGTTTAAAACTCGAAAACGTAAACCAATTTTATTATTGAGCTTTTCTGTAAGATAATTATTTGCACGACCTTCAACCTTATCGTTATCTATTTTACCTCAGAGCTGCCCCACACAAAGAAAACACACACTAGTCAAATGAAGTTATTTTAAGAAACTCAATCATATTGTGACCTTCCTTGTATTAAAACCCAAATCGTTTCTCTTTCAAATGAATAGAAAACAACAACAACAATATATAAACAGCAAGTGAAACTCTTTTTATAAAGCAGACACATTTAAAATGTCGGTTAAAAATGTCCTATAATATATCTGTAACTTTCAAAATTATGGATAAAACATTTTTTATTAAACTGAAACTGATTATTTTTAGCTTTCTATTACCTTACGTTATAAAATTTTCTAACTTACCCGAACGTCTATTTACTAAAATATATCGATTTGGTAACACATACTAGTCACAATATTCAATGTATCGAATATTTCTGTTTTTGACTTTGTAAACTTTTATGCAAATAATTATTTAAGTTATTATAAAACAAGAGATTCTAGGCTTTGGATGTGTAAATGTCTTCTATTTACATATAATTTTAAAAAATCAATTTCGTATGGTTATAATTTATTCTGAGAAAACTTATATTATTATCTGTACATTATCTTTTGTATTTCAGGTTTGAAAAGAAAAAATGAAACTCATCATCTGCATAACCTTGGTGTTCGCTAGCGCAGTCTACACTCTGGCTCAAACCAACTGCCTGTATTCTGGGACTGGTAGAATGAATTCCCAACAAAGACTGGCTTGCTGTAACCTGGGAATCAACGAAGAACAGTGCTGTTCATATTTTGCTTTACCCAACACATCTGACAGAAGACCCTATACAGGGTCTGGCCTCTATGGGCCTAAGCCTTATACTTCGGGTAGTCCAGCTAAGGCTGTAGGGTTCTATCCGTCGAACATTCCGTATGGAGGTCGTTCAACAACCCTGACATATCTGACCGGTTTACACATAGAGTGATTTGTGAACACGTATATAGATCCATAATATATTTTATCTACAAACTATGAACACATAATATGAACTCTCGTGTATGGCCGCCATTTTGATTACAATATGCCTGCCACTTATGCTTACACTGAAACTATTTATCCAGCTGAGTATAAAAAATGGGGTGCACATGTTCTTTACATATATACTATACACATTAGGCTATACCAAAATGGTAACTATTAAATATCAAGGAAAACTTTCTGCTGTCTGCGGACGCATCTCTTTCTCAAAAGTAAGTCAGTTCGTATTAAACTTGCCGATATATTGAAAAAAATTAATATATTTTTAGAATAAACCTTATATCATCAGTGCAGTAGCTATTTTAACCCATTTTTAGAAATCAAATGTTACAACAAAATTTTCATCATTTTGGCTTATTTCCCATAATAACCACAATAAACAGTTCTTTCATGATTCACACAATTTAACATACAATTTATACTAAGATTAGAATAATTGCTTAAGCCTGAACTAAGAAATATTTGATAATTATAATATCTTATGGATGTTTCTTAAATCTTGATAGTTTCCTTAAATGCCAAGTTCAATATTATTATTAAATTTTATGCATTAAATGTACCAAGTTCAGACAGTAGGAAACTTGAACACATCTCTACTGTGAAATGGTCTGCTTTGAACAAGAAGTGGATGTAACTTTTCTTGCCATTCTGCCTAGCTTCTTCACTCGACTGATACTTGTTCCATTTCCCCTGTCTTACAATTTTTTCTTAGAGCAGGAAAATCCTCGTATAGATTTTGCTCATGTTCCGTGTTTTCAAAAGATAAAAGATGGAGAAATGAAGTCTCCTTAAAATGACCAGCAAAAGTAAGACATATAAAGTGCATTACAAGAGCTTCAAAAAGAAAGCCCATTTTGGACTGAGGTTCACTTTTACTTGTATAATTTCACCGCATCTGTTGGTCTTTCGCCAAGAGCAAAACTGGATATGAAATTTACCACTCAAAAATTTAGTCAAATTACACATATCTACTCAATTTTAAGGTTATTACACAATACCAGATATTCTTACGCCATATCAAAATAAAATGCATATTTTTGGCAAACAGGTTAGTATACATTTATATTATTGTACAAAATGTTCTATTCAATTAAAAAGATACGCATATGTATTACTTAGTTAAGCTTTAAGCAGTTACAGTTTCTGTTCTTAAATTCCTAAAAATATTCTAATTTTCGAATATTTTGAGAATAAAGTACTTAGCTTCAATTTATTTTCAAGTTTATCTACTCATATATACAGTTTATTGCTATATTATCGACAATGATTTATAATCTTTACCTCCACTTCTTTACATTAAGTCCGTAATTCCAGCTTATTTACATCAGGATCTTATTGTAACGTTTTCTTTAATATAATAATACCAAATAAAGATAAATAGTTATAAGTTCCTGCCAAGTGGTTTCCTCCCTGTTGTTGGTGGTTCGAAATTAGAGACAACACTACACTACCTGTCTGTATACAGAAGAACGACTGGACTCTATAATTGGAGAGAGGAGATTCTGTCGTTTGACGAATGTTAAAAACTGACATATCTTCTAGCTTTGTATATTACTTGTTATTACTTCAAAAGTTATGACGAATTTATTGTTTGTATTTATTTTAATATCAACGTTTGTTTAGATTAAGTTGATATTTAGAAACATACTTAGCTTATACTGTTGAATATGTATTGCAAAACTCCTGCCTATTCTCCACAGTTATAGAAGACTCTCGAGAGTAAGAATCAACAATATATGTGTGTACGTAAATGCTTGTGATAGCATCAGTATTGTTACGTAAAACTGAAATTTCGAGAAAGCCTCCACATGCCTATAAATTTAACCCATGCAAAGTGCCAAAAAAGAGTATTTATTACTAGTTTCTATAGTCAGTATGCTATAAACTTCGGAAGCTATAACTGTGATTGTTATAACGCTTATCAATCGGAAAACTTCATTATATTTGATCAGGACCATTTACG
>NW_013671927.1:26535-34883 GCF_000517525.1 Limulus polyphemus | reverse complement strand
GATAATAAATTTAAGTAATGCACGTAGAAAATGTTTAGACTTATATTTTCTTACATTTTGCAGTTTTATTATACTTAAGTTGTTCTCATTGTTTATGCAAAAATTATATAGTTACTTTAGTTTTTATCGTTTTAACGTATATACAAATTGTATAATTTTCAGTTCTGTTTTATCATTTGCAAAAAATATAAAGTGTTTTCTTTATTGGCAAACCCGTATAAGAACATTTTTGCTTATATTCTATTTTCATTTTCATTGAAATGATTGCGTTTGTCTGCGACACATGTGCATGTAATTTATAAACTTTTGCTTGTCCATATATCTTACGATTAAATTGTAATTTGTTAAGATGCTACTTGATTTGTACAAGAAATTCATTGATTGCCTTAACGTTATTGCTCTAATTTTATATCAGTATACAATTCTAAAAACATAGGAACTGTATAATTAGTACCAAATTATATGGTGTGAAATGACAATACTGAATCATTTCCGAAAAGGTTATGAAACATTGATGGACTGCAACCTTCAAGACTTGCCATAAATTTTTCATCGGATTCAACTCAGGATTTTGACAGGGCCACTCCAGGATATCCCCATAACATGATCCTGCCACCATCATGCTTGACAGTTGAGATGGTATTGACTGGGCGATGTGCTGTGTCAGTCTTGCTCCATATGTAACACTTTGAATTTAGACCATAACCTTCTGATACATGTCTGCCGTATCATTTACATGCTTTTTTGCAAA
This sequence comes from Limulus polyphemus, assembly GCF_000517525.1. NCBI lineage: Eukaryota > Metazoa > Arthropoda > Merostomata > Xiphosura > Limulidae > Limulus > Limulus polyphemus. Next base: position 34,132 of record NW_013671927.1, on the reverse strand, counting down.
CTCTTGACGAAATTTAAGATGATTCTTTGCCATTAATGGCTTCTTTCTTGTCACTCGCCCATACAAGCCTGATTTGTATTGGGACCGGGATAATGTTGATGTATTTGTAGCATTTTTTAGTTATCCCAGTTTGGAGTAGATTGTTTAGATTCTAAATATAAAGTCCCATTTGAAAATTTGATTATTGCTATCTCAGATGGCAATAAAATGTGGAAACTTTGCAGGAAGTGAATACTTTTGTAAGGCACTGTAGTTCCCAAGCAAGACAGCATCAATCTCTCCTTTGCATCGAGCTTCTAGATTAATGTAGGTATAAACAAAAATTACACCAAAATTACAATTTTTGTTTTTACTTATTGGTTTTATTTAATTTTTGACCAGTATATGTAATACGATCATACTTTTGAAACAGTACTGATCATAATATGACTTTGTTTCTTGCTTTTCTATCTGATACCTTTAATAATAAGAACGACTATTTCTATCTCTACATAGGGTTGGGGTGTTAATGCTATAACTGGGACAGCTTTATTCGATTTGACAATAAATATGAATAAGTTTGTCGTCCTTTTTAGAAGTGTGTTTTCATAACAGTTTGACTTCGACAGTATTTAACATATGGAAACAAATACGAAGTAAAATTTTTATTAGATGTAAGTAGCATAAAAACCCATCAAAAATGACGGGAAAAATTGTTTAATGATTACTTAAATTATAGAATTTAACTAAAACGAATTTGTCTATACTTCCAAAATGCACCTACTCTTCAGTTGTTTCATCAGTCTCGAAGGAATTCTACAATCACCAAATTTTTAGTAAAAACTACACAGGCAAATTTTATCGTGAACAAAAGTGCGTGTGCACTCTGAAATAGATATAAATAGCATTCATGAGTTTTTCACTGTATTCTAGGCCAGGAAGTAGAAAACATAGGGCGTGAATTCCGAAACACATTTTCAACTCTTTCGACTGTACAAAGGATAATATATATTTTAAACATTTAAATAAACATTTATTTTTCTTTATGTTTTAAGACCAAGTAGGTAACATATGTGTTAAAATACCAAAAGAATATTTATTAATTAACATTTATCCACCACTTAAAACATTTTAAACACTGACTCTATAACGTTAGTAATATTAGGCCTAGTTGTAGTCTAATTTAATACATAAACGTAACGTAAGGCTTAGCTGAAACACTACTTGTTAAATTATATTTTACTTTTGTTTAAATATCAGTGTTATAAAACTCCTAAATTAAACCATTCTGCTCTTATATTACCGAAGTTATCAAAACACAGAGAATAAAAAACAAAGCTTTCTAACAAATCAACATGAATATTGATCATTCAACATAAACACCATAGTTTGACTACGAATAATCAGGTGATAGGTTTGTTGCTAAGCGACGATGTATATTGTTAAGTATTACTAAAAAAAGTGAGAGTAAAAGCGTTTTCGACTGTGTGACAAAGGAAATAAGCCTTTTATAATTAGTGATAATTAACATGTGCAAATTTCCTACACTTCTTCAGGTTATTTATCTCACATTTCTATTACATTAAACAATAACTAAGACTAATTTTCTTGTAGTTCTCAGACGCTTGTGTGTAGATCTTTCTATTGCCTTTTACAAGAAATACAGAAAAATTTGATAGTTTTAAGAATTTTACGTTCTGAATACTTTTATTTTCCACAAAATCTCTATGAAAATTAGAAGAAATTACATTGTACTTTGCAGAAATTTGCTGTTCATTTTATCTTTCAATTTTACATTTATCAGTAAATAGAAAAAAACATTCTTTTTCTTCTTTTGAAACCAGAACAGTGTGGCTTTGAACGTGAGCTTCGGGTCATTGTCCTTATGAAATATGAATTTTTGACCTAGATTGAGATTCTTGATTGACTCAAGAACGTTTTCCTCTTGATTTAGACTGTACTTTGCACCATCCATCTTCCTCTCAATCCTGACAAGATTCCCAGTCCCTGCTGATGAGACAATTGAGACAGTGCTGATTGGGCGATGTGCTCTATTGGGTTTCTGCCAGATGTAACACTTTGAATTTAGATCAGTATAACAGAAATGTTTTAATACATATATGCTAAGAACTTTTCTGTGTTCAATTTCACTAAAAACTCTCTTTAGTTTGATTTTGAAAAGGAATAGAAACGAGCGTGTAGATTTTTCAAATTTTTATATAGATTACACTAATAAAATATTAATTTCATACTACTCTTTATACAGTTTTGCTGGCTCACTATGTATAATTATCTGATGTATTGAATATTGCTCTTTGTAATATAAACAAACTGATTTCACTTTGAAATGGACAGTCGTTTTGAAATACGACACATTTTATAGTAAAAGTAGTGTCGAGTCAGGAATATTATTAATTGTTTTGTAGTAAAACATCACAACATATTGCTTAATAGGTTACATTATGATGAGTTATTAATAACCAAATTTAAATAGTTAGAACGTTTATGTCACCATTATGTATGAAATCATAATAATAAATGTCATTAAATTGTGTAATTATTGTAGTAAGAAAAATATTAAAATGATAATGTAACTCTGAAAAAATCGGTTTACGACATAACTCACGAAGTGGTCCAGTCAAAGTCGTGACTTGAATCCAATAGAAAATTTATGGCGTAACTTGAAGATTGCACTCCATCAACGATTCCCATCGAACTTGTCAGAATTGGGGAAATTTTGCTAGAAATTATGGGCAAACATTGCACCATCCAATTGTGCAAAGCTGGTAGAGACCTATCCAAAGAGACTCATAGCAGTAATTGCTGGTAAGGTGCTTCCACCAAGTATTGACTTAAAGGACTGAATTCTTATACAATCAACAAATTTCAATCTATATATTATATATATATAAGACGGTAGTATAAAAACGGTTAATAGGCTGTATGACGTGTCGTTTATGGATAGTATTTGTTTGTGCGTGCGCTTTGACATCATTTTTTTATTTTCAATAATATTTATTCGTCGCTGTAGCAACAAGAGGTTGTGTAAATTATCCAATCATATTCTGTTATATTTGTGATAAATTGGTTGTAAACAAACAAATGGCAAAATATTACATAAGCATGTATAGCGTATTTTGGAATAAAACTTCGGGACCAAGACAAATCACGGGCTCCGGACAAAGTTTGCACCGTTTCTGACGAAGAGTTGAGAAAAAAGTCTTTGCTTTTTGAAATTACAATGATCTGGCGTAAGCCTAGAAACCACGGAGAAGACTTATTTTTGTTCATGTAACGTGCAAGGTTACAACACTCGAAAAAAATGGAAATTTCTTATCCGAACCTTCAAACTACTATAAGACCTGTTGCTCATTGACCTGATGTACCTGTACCAACTCCTCCGGAGACCCTTGACACAGTTTCACCTGATTCTGAATATGATGTCAATAGAAATTATGATAGGGATGGTTTTCATCCTGAAACATCTGGTGAACCACACTTTTCATACAAGGTGAACTTAATGATTTGGACTTTTCAGAGGATTCTTCAGAAATATTGAGGTCCAATCTTGGGGCTAAGAACTTAATTTCTCCAGGGACATCATTTTACAGGTAAGAAATCGTGAAAAACACTTGATACTATACTATTCACAAAAAGATTCACTTATTTATTGGAACAATTTTGCTGAATTAATACCAATGTTGGGTATACAGTCCACGAACCAAGTGAGCGGCGATTGTTCAATGACTCCTCCAAAAGAAGTCTAAAAGGTGTTCTCCTTCACAGTGATAGCATATACGCATCTGTTCCTATTGTTCATTTGGTTCACTTGAAAGAAACGTACGAAAATCTCGAACTTCTTCCTAATAACATCAAATACTATGAACATAGTTGGCTACTTTGTGGAAACTTAAAAGTCATTTGTATGTTGTATGTGGTATTTTGAAAAGGTTAGTATTTAGTTTTATTTAATATTATTATAAACCCTGAGACCTGTAAATCAAATTTGTTTAATGTGATATTATAGTTATCTTTAAATATTAAACAAATCATTTGAATTGAATATTAATTGCTACATACCCGACACTTAAGGTATATTACAGGCTTAATACAATGTACTGATAACAACAAGACAATTAAATACGTACGAAAATTATCTACAACAAACTATTATACTTAATGTGATGTTAAATACTATTACGTTTTTACACGTAATACTTCAGCAAAAACATCTAAAAAGTAACATATTTTATTAAATTCGTATATACATGTATGGAGGATATCAATACTTTTTTCTACAGATTTAATCACCAGAAACTGAATCAAAGCGTGTCATTCGGCACCTAATTATATTTGTATTTCGTGTATGTAGTCTATCACTGATAAATAAATTTAGCAACAGCGTAACCTTGAGTTCTGACGGATTTATTATTATATATTTATTTTGATATCAACGTTTGTTTAGATTAAGTTTATATTTAGATATATGCATAGCTTATAGTGTTAAATATGCATTGTGAAACTCCCGCCTATTCTCTAAAGTTGTAGAAGATTCTCGAGTGTAAGAATTAACAATATATGTGTATACGTAAACGAAAGTGTTAGCGTCAGTACTGTTAAGTAAAGCTGAAAATTCGAGAAAGCCCCACACGCCTAAAAATATAACCAATGCGATGCGCCAAAAAAGAGTATCTATTATTGGGTTGCTGTAATTGGTGTGCTATAAACACTTTCAACTATAACTGTGATTAATGCTTAGTAATTCACATATATTGACCAGGAACGTTTATAAATTTCGAACATTACAAACCATTTAACTTCAGTGGATTCACATCGGACATTAGTACTTTTACGAAAACTTTACCTAACGTCATCCGTTAAAACTCGACCTGTAATCGGCGTGTGATAGCGAAAACTACAGGGCTAGCTAGCTCCCTGTTAAGTGAATTATACCTATGTCAGCTCGAAATTAACTCGCTCCTCGTGAACCCTCGATAAGATATCAAGGAAGTTCCAGACTATAAAGAAGACTTTATATTGCTCGTATGCATTTTAATGAAAGATTGCACGAAAGTCTCAAACGCTCGAGACTTTATAAGTGAAACAAGGATTTATATGTTTTAGTTTTGACAATCTGTAATATTTATAACTTCAAATATTTGGACCTTATTTGAAATTTTATACATTTTGTAAAATCTTAATATGTAAATAAAATCAGAGACATGAAAAACTTCATTACAAGCCGCTAGTCTGTTTCAAGTAGAGCATACATATCTACTGAGATACCTTGTTTAATATTTAATGTTTGCTTCAAGAAAATAACATGATAAACGACAAAGACTGAACTCGTTGATTGCCGTTAATGTGACTTATTTTCTAAAATGTCTTGCACAAACCGTTGCGAAGTAAAGTGCTAAATACAAATTAGATAAAAGGTTCTACTAATTAATTGGTAATTTAAATTTTTTTCATCAGAGAACATTTTCCTTCATGAGTTAAAATAATACATTTAATATCTATGATTGTTATTTGTCATATGGAAGCTTTCACTTTATATTTTTGTTTTCAGTGAAACTGTCGACAATGAAGTTAGTACTTTGCTTTTTCATTTTGTTCTTTCTTGTGGTGAACAGTCATGCACAATATCTACAACAGTGCAACCGTTGTGGAAGCCTAAACTTGCAACAACGACGGGTGTGTTGTAACTAAGACTATGCCCACTCTTGTCGAATTAGAGTACCTCATGACCATACCTTTCAAGGATCAGGCGCCCCAGGACAAGGCGGCTATCCAGGCAGCAGCGGCGGCCTAGCTCGTAAAGTATTTTTTTTTATTTTATGCATTCACTGATTTTGTTTTTGCTCTTTTAAATAACTTAATTAAAAACGTTGATTTTTTTCCCAAATAAGTAATTATTATCCAACTAAAGTTTTCAAATGTATGTGATATGAACCACAAATATGTTTATTTTTTTCCATTTTGCTTCTTTTATTGTATAAGATTCTTTACACTTTAGAGGAAAACAACAACATATTTACTCTTAAAATGTAGAACTTTTATCGAATAGATTTGATTGTAGGTTTTTTCCTTTTTTCCATTTTTTATTTCAAACCAGAAATTGGTAAACATAGTATTTGACACCTATGTTTTTTATTTTACACATGTCATGCTAAGGAGGCATACCTTTCGATACAAGATCGGATCCGCTGGACTGCAACTAAAGAAAGAAAATAGTTTATTTGAAACCATATTTTTTATATTTGTGGTTTGGAATTCACAAATGAACAAAACAAGAATCGTGTTAAATGGGAAATATCTAGAATCTCAGAGATTTTTCATGACAAACATTAGGTGTATGGTAAGTATGATTTGTAATATGGTAAATCAAAAAAATAGATCATTAACAGTTAGCTGTACTTAATTTTAACATCAAGTGTTCAAGTCAATGAGAGAAAATTTGTACTACAGAGAAATGTTTGAATTTTCAGATTAATACAAAAGGTTTACTCTTACAAATGCATCGATCTGTTACATTAAAAACTCACATTTTACTTCTCAATAGGCTAAAAAATATCTGGAGTTTAGAGGGTTGGCTGGACTGTGTTTCTCGTTCAGTGTTTTTATTCCCTTAACTACCTTGTACCAGCAAATATACATTATAGAGCCTTCCTCAGCCATACATATCGACATAATAGCACTGTGAAGTAAACAGCTGTATAGAGTTGAGGAACCAGATCTTGTTTTTGTGTTTCGGGTCTTGGTCCTGATGAAATGTGAAATTTCGACCCAGATATAGATTCTTGGTTGACTCAAGACAGTTTTCCTCTGGGATTCGCCTCTAATTTGCACCATCTCTACTTCCCTCAAACCTGAGAAGCTTTCTAGTCCCTGCTGATGAGAAGCATCTCCATAACAAGATGTTGCCACCTATGCTTGACAGTTGGAATGATGTTGGCTGGGTTATGTGCCGTTTTGAGCTTGCGCTAGTCGTAACACATTGCACTTAGACTAACAATCTCAATTTGTGTATCATCTGACAAGAAATCCTTCTGCTACATGTCTGTAGCATTATTTACATGTCTTTTGAGCAAACTCCATACGAGATTTAAGATGATTATCTTTCAGTAGTGACTTCTTTCTTGCCACTCGCCAATACAGTCCAGCTTTGTGTATGGATCGGAATATTCTCGATATCTGAAAAGTGACACCCATCTCAGAGATGGAACTTACCAAGTATTTACCAAGTCACTGTAGGCTACACAGTGGTCTTCCAAACCAGTTTGCCCAGCTGCTTAATTTGGAAGGTTGGTCTGAACTGGGTAGTGACTGAGTGGTATTAAGCACATTCTACTTCTTAATGATGAACTTAGCCGTACTCAAAGGCACAATCAACGACTTCAAATTTTCTTGTAACCTTCTGTTGATCTATGTTTCTCTTTCATTTTTTTCTTGAATTGTTTGAAAAGCTCCCTGGTCTTATTGGTTGGTATGTCGTCCAACTATACCAGTTGTGGCTTGAACAGATGCGTTTACTGTGAAGTCAAGTTAAACCACTTTGATTACACACAGACAGAGACCATTACACTAATCTTTCAATCCGACCCCTTTGCTATGGCAA
>NW_013671927.1:24005-25979 GCF_000517525.1 Limulus polyphemus | reverse complement strand
TGTGTCTTTTAGTCCGGTGAAGTCCATCATTAAGAAATGGAATATGCTTCATATCACTCAGTCACTTCCCAAATCAGGTCACCCTTCCAAACCCAACCGGAAAAGCTGGAAACTGGTTAGGGATGCCGTTGTAAAGCCAACAGTGAATTTGAAATATTTGGAAAATATTCCATGTCTGAGATGAGAGTCAATGTTCATACATCGACAATATATCGGTCAGATCCCTATACATAGTTGGCCTGTATGGGCTAGTGACAAGAAAATAAATTATCGAAAAAACAAACAAACTTCAATCTCATATTGGGTTCGCGAAAAGCATATAAAAGATATTTGAGACATGTAGCAGAATGTTTTGTTGTCAGATGAGACAACATTGAGCTATTTAGGCTAAATGAAAAGTGTAATATTTTGCGCTACCCTATCACAGTATCATCCTCAACATAAATCCCAACTATCAAGTATCATGTTGACAACATCATGTTATGGAGACATTTCTCATCAGCAGGGACTGGGAAGATTCTCAGGATTAATGGAAAGATGGTGAAATGTAGAGACGAATCGAAGGGGGAAACGTTCTTGAGTCAACCAAAAATCTAAATGTATGTCGAAAATTTACATTTCAGCACTACAATGGCCTGAAGTACAAGGCCATAGACACACTGGATTGGTTTCAGACAAGAAATTGAATATACTGGAGTGGACCTTCAAAGCCCTGACTTGAATCTAATGGAAAATTTACGGCAAGACTTGATGATTGCATTCCATCAACGATCCCCAATGAATCTGTCAGAATTGGAGCAATTTTGCCAGAAAGAATGGACAAGCATAACATCATTCCATTGTGTAAAGCTGGTAGAAACCTATACATAAAGACTCACAACAGTAATTCACACGAAAGGTGCTTGCATCAAGTATTGACTTAGGGAGCTGAATACTTATACTATTAGGAAATTCCAGTTTATGTATTTCTTTGCAGGTTTTGCTGACATTCAACCACCTTCACATATAACAGTATTATGTTTGATCATTAGAGTTTTGAATACAGATAAGTTCATTAAAAATTGTTTACATTATTTCAATTTTACGAAAATGCGACATTATTCGTAGATTGAATACTTTAGCAAGGCACTGTACACTAAGCCAGAAAGTCTGACGAATAAGCGTTATGAAATCGATATATCATAGTAAATAGACTTTCGAGGAAGTTTGAAAATTTTATAACATAAGCTAATGGAAAGCTAAAAATAATAAGCATCAGTCTAATGCAAAAGTTATTAATCCCTTATATTAAAACTAACCGAAATATTATAGGAATTCTTTAACGGACAAGAGGTGTCTGCTTTATAAAAGGAGTTCACTTGGTGTTTATATACTGTTGTTGTTTACCATCGGTTTGAAAGGAAACGAGTTGCATTTTACTACAAGGAAGGTCACGATACGATTGAGGTCCTTAAAATAACTTCGTCTCACAGGTTTGTGTTTTCTTTCTATAGGATAGCTCTGAGATAAGACAGGTAACGATAAGATTTAAGGCCGTCCAAACATTATTCTCACGGAAAAGCTTAATAACAAAATTGATTTTTGTTTTCTAGTTTTAAAAAAACATTTCAATATTTCCCAGACAATGAAGTTTGATACATAGTTTTGCAATTTATCAAAAATACACTAAACACCCTTTAATTATGTCAGAATTATGAATTTATAAAACATAAAGCAATTGTCATCAAGTTCTTCTCATTCAACATTCCTTGGAGAACAGGAGTAAGCAAGAAAACCTTAAACATCACCTCATCTTTTGACACAAACCAAATTTTGTCTCACAAAATAGCACTGTAGTAAAGATTCCATAAGAAATACATTTAGCAGATCTAAAATTCTCTAATATAACCGGCTATTTGATCTATCTCATGTTTTACTTTGCTTGCGACCAAAGTTTCCTTAATTCATAGCTCAAACTCATTCTTTCCTTATTCT
>NW_013671927.1:19334-23474 GCF_000517525.1 Limulus polyphemus | reverse complement strand
CCAACAGTCAAAATTCGAAGAAGGAAACAGCGCAACTTGAGTTGCTCAATCACTGATTAATTTGATTATTGATTTGATTGTTCTGGGACTAACAGTCAAGATAAAAAACAAACAAAAACAATGCACCTTAACTAGGTCGCTGGACCACTGTTTTCGTTAATAATGGGTTACATTGTTCTGGTTTTAACATTCAAGGCTCGGACTGTCTACCTTGATCGTGGATCAGTTAATAAACTATATTTTTTTATAGATTATTAGTTGAAAATCAAGGAAGACTTTTTAAACTGTGTAAGTACACTAGTTGACAGGATCGGGGTTCATGTTATAGATAATATTTGTTTGTTTGCTTGCTGAATTGCACGAGGGTTATCTGCTCTAGCCGTCACTAATTTCAAAGTGACAGGCAAGTAGTCAACACCACCCACCGCTATCTCTTTGGCTACGCTTTATTAACGAATAGTGGAATTAACCGTAACTTGATAATGTCCTCACGGCTGAAATAGCAAACGCGTTTGACGCCGGGATTCGAACCCGCGATCCACAGGTTGCGAGTCGAGCGCTCTAACCAGCAGGCGTGTTATAGACACATTTTGTTTTGAGTAAATATTCTTATAATAAATTATAATGTTGACTTTCATAAACGGGGAAATTCAGCAGGTAATTATCATAGATGTTAACGTATTTCCTTTACTTAAAGCAATGTTTTCATCAGTTGTTCCAGAGTCTTACATGATTAATACATCAGAAGATCACGGATTTACACAGGAAGACTCTCCGCATATAAAATATGCGATAATAAAATAATATAAAATAGTAAATTTGGAAATATTTTTGATGTTGTATAATTTATTGTTAAATAAAAATCGGAAGCACACTACGTTAGGTTATAAATCAAGGTATTTAAACAATGTATTTTCTGTACCCAAAAAAGTTTTCGAGAAATTAATAATATTCCTTAGAAGTATGTATCTAAATGCACTATAGATGGCAGCACAGCGCTGTCGGCAGACGACTATTGTTTGAGTAAAGTTCTTCACGTACTATGTCAACGAAGTCAACTTATAAACAAGACCTTTCAGTTTCACAGTATGTTTTTTTTTAAAAATAGTTTTGAAGAATTGGCCTCGAATATTTATATTTTTAACCTACTTTTCATATAATTATTGGAAAAGTTTGTGCAGGTTTTAATTTTATTTTTAAAATCTACAGTACTGAATTGGCCCGGCATGGCCAGGTGGTTAGGATGCCGGACTCGCAATCTGCGGGTCGCAGGTTTGAATCCCCGTTCCACCAAACAAGCTCGCCCTTTCAGCCGTGAGGGCATTATAATGTGACGGTCAATCCCACTATTCGTTGGTAAAAGAGTAGCCCAAGAGTTGGCGGTGGGTGGTGATAACTATCTGCTTTCCCTCTAGTCTTACACTGATAAATTAGGGACGGCTAGCGCAGATAGCCCTCGTGTAGGTCTTTTTCAGATTATTCTTACTAATACTAGTAGATTGGCGCTTAACATAACGGGTTTATTAGTTCTTTTAAATAACATATTTTGAATTATTCTTAGCTTCGTTGAATCATCTACACTGCTACTGGCCATAATGAATACAAGTGATAAAAATCATTTTGTAAATGTAAAATATATGGATGATGTAGCCATAATTAGATCAGTACTATATTACTTGCTCTATCAAAATTTACGGTTACACTGTAAAATACACGAGTATAAAATGTTTTTCATGCTTTGACTCAATTTGGTTTTCATTGTGCGTAAGTCTTAGGATCTTAGTTACACTACATTGATGCCTACACTGACGTGACCATAATATTATTAAAAACAAGCTGGATTCTAACAGTGAGGAATAGATAATTTCCAACTGCAGTAATATCAAATTCAAGTGTGTTTGTTTGTTTGTTTTTTGAATTTCGCGCAAAATTTAGTTGTAAGTGCTACTAAAATGATTTTCATTAGGAATAACATACAAGTACTAACATGGTCAGTATGATTAGTTGTGACATAAACGTTTATTGAACTCCATGTGGTTATTAGTTACGCATGACGTTATAATTATTGGAGTCTTACTAATATTATAAAATATTAGTTGGGTCAGCATTAGCAAAGTTAAACTTTAAGAAGGTCAGTGTGATCAGTAATGGTAAGTTTCGTCAGTGGTGACCTATCATTATTTGTAAAATCAATAATAATCTGCTAAGCAATATATAGTACTTTTGATGTTGATGATTTACTACCTAACAATGTATGATAGTTCTTACTGGTTACTACTTGTAAGATCATCTTAAAAGTTTTGTATAGATACTATAAGAAGAAAATATATAATAGTTTTGATCAGCTACTACCAGTAAGACAATCTGTAATAATGTTAACACGTTAGATCTTGTAGGATATTTGAAATTAATTTTGGCCACTTACTACCAGAAAGACAATCTGTAATATATTGAATTTTCACTAATTCACAGATTGTCTACATTAGTATTCATCTTTAACTACAAGGGAGACAATGAGTAAGTGTTTTTCTTTTCGCTACTCATAAGAACATATAAATTATTGGGGATTTCTTAGCTACAGGGTTTGGATTTCTAATCATCTGAACTTATCAGTTCTTGTAAAAATCTAAAAATTAGTTTTAAACATTGATTACGAGGAAGGAAATAATAGGTACTTACCAAATATTTGTATGAATAGTTCCTGGTCAAATATCTGAAGTGCCCGATTAATAAGCGTTAATCACAATTATAGCTACCGAAGTTTATAGTATACCAACTATAGCAAACCAATAATATATACTATTTTTGGTGCGGCATTGACTATATTTATAGGCATGTAGAGAGTTTCTCGAATTATAAGTTTTACGTAACAATACTGACGCTAACACACATATATTGTTGATTCTTACACTCGAAAATCTTCTACAACTTTAGCGAATAGGCGGGAGTTTTGCAATACATATTTAACAGTATAAGTTATGTACATTTCTCAATATAAATTTAATTTAACAAACATCGACATTAAAATAAATATATAATATTTAATCCGTCACATGTGAACTAACAATAGATATAGCTTTATTACAATCCGCTTTATGGAAAGAAAAGTTTAATAATCTTTACTCTGAAAACTTATTATATTTTCTCAGCAGGCCTTCAGAAAAAATTTTAAATTTTATTTTTTCTCCTCATAGTATATCGACTTTTTCATTAACTACATTCATTAGTTCTACAAATGTAAAACTCAAGACTTGTAAATATATATTTAATTAATATGATACTAAAGTTATCTATACATGCTAGATAAATCCTTTGGGATTAATCTTAACTGTGAAATAATCGACACTTAATGAATGTTACAAGTTTAATACAAAGTACTGATAACAAAATAACAGTTAAAGATCTAAAGAAATTATCCACAACAAACTCTTATACTTAATATGGTGTAAAATATCACTTTCGTTTTTACATGTAATACTTCAGCAAAAGAATCTAAAAATTAACATATTTTATTAAATTCCTATATACATATATGGAGGTTATCAATAATTTCTCTAATGATATAAATTCCAGAAAATGAATCAAAACGTGTCATTCGGCACCTAATTGTATTTGTGTTTTTCTGTACGTAGTTTACCACTGATAACTAAATTTAGTAACAGCGTGACCTTGTTTAAACAAAGTGTCTCAACTACTAGACCCAAAGTAAAGTGTCCTTCGCAGAATCATATATAAGCTGTGAGATTAGCGGCGAGTCTGAGTTTCAGATTATTCATCGTCTAGTACAAAACGGTGTAGTAAGTATACGCTTGTCTATTCGTGGAAATTTTTCTGATTCTAAAACCAGAGTTTAGTTCAGATTGGAATGGAACCTAAAAGTACTTGTTTTAATCAAAGATTGTACGAAAGGCTTATATTCTTGAGACTTTATAAGTGATATAAGAAATTATATGTTTTACTTTGGCAGTTTGTAATATTTAGAACTTCGGATAATTGAACCTAATTTGAATTTTTAAACATTTTATAAAATCTTAATATCTAACGAACATCAGAGACATGACCGAAAAATCATGACTTTATTACAAACCAATAGTAAAGCATATATATATATTTACTGACATACCTTCTTTAATCTTTATC
>NW_013671927.1:12136-18352 GCF_000517525.1 Limulus polyphemus | reverse complement strand
TAGAAATTAGATAAAAGGCCCTACAAATTAATTGGTAATTTAAATATTTTCGTCAGAGAACTTTTTTTTTCATGAACTAAAATAACACATCTTATATCTATGATCGTTAATTGTGATATGGAAGCTTACATTTCATATTTTTGTTTTCAGTGAAACAGTCAACAATGAAGCTAGTACTTTGCTTTTTCATTTTGTTCGTTCTTGTGGTGATCAGTCATGCACAATATCTGCAACACTGCAACCGTTGTGGAAGCCTAAACTTGCAACAACGACGGGTGTGTTGTAACTATGGCTTTACCCAGTGCTGCCGAATTCGTGTACCCCCTGACCAAACTTTTCCAGGATCAGGCGCCCCAGGACAAGGCGGCTATCCAGGCAGTTCTGGCGGCCTAGCCCGTAAGTTTTTTGTTTGTTTGTTTTTATGAAATCACTGATTTTCTATTATTCCTTTACATAACTTAATTAAAAACGTTGATTATTGACTCAAATAAACAATTTTTTGTCAAATTAGTAATTGTGCCTCCAATTTATATGATAAGTTTAGTGTTATTCTAAGTGAGCTACTGTTGTTTTCAAGTGCTTGCAATGTAAACCAGACATATTTTTATTCTTTTCCATTTTACTTATGTTATTGTAAAAAGAAAAGAACATATTTAGTGCTAATAAATGGAAGTTTTATCGAATACCCTTGATATATGTGATAAATATTACTTACATGCTAGATATTTTTCACATTTTCTATTTAAAGTCCAGGTGGTCAAATCTAAAACCGAACGGAATGCCTCCTTACAATGACTTGTAGAAAAAAAAAGGTCTTAAATGCTATTTTTACTCACTTCTGGTTAAATTTTGAAAAAAGAGTGTATTTGGTGAGTCCAGTTGATAGAAAACTTTTGAGAACATTTTAAGATGAACATATGTACGAAGTTATAAAAGTTTCAGTAAATAGCTTTCTTTACATCTCGTTAACACCAAGTCTACGAGTCAGCCATGGATGTATAGTGGGTTGATTCCCAAACTGTTTTCCAGTTCTTTCTCAACACTTTTTTATAAGACAATTATTGATAAAGATTTAAATTGCTTACTACATCTGAAACTATATCTATTTCGAACTGTTTTCTAGGCTTTGAGGGTATTAATTACACACCACAAACGAGAATCCCAACAAAGCACGATACTTGACTTATATATTGTAAAGTACAAGATCTGGTTTCTCAACTCTATACAGTCATTTTCTCCCAAGGACTCACAAATTTTATCGATAGATATGGCTCTACGAAGCTTATTTGCTGCTGTGAGGTAACTAAGGTAATACGAACACTTCTACTATTTTGTGCAACAGGAATATAGTCCGGCCAACCCCTAAACTCCAGAAATATGTAGCCTATTGAGAAGTGAGTTCTTTTAGCAGTAAAAGTGACTTTTGAATTTAACAGATTGATGCATTTCTGAGATTACGACTTTTTTAATAACCTGAAAACTCAAACATCCCTCTGAAGCCCAAACTCACCCCCATTGTCTCGCACAATTGATGCTAAAACTAATTAAATAAAACTGTTTATGATCTATTTTTTTGATTAAACATATTAAACTTTATAGTTACCATACACCTAATATTTATCACAAAAAATCTAAGAGATTGTAGATGTTACCTTTTTGATACGATTATTTTTTTTTCATTTAAGAATTCCAAAAAATAAAGTTTCAAATAAACTGTTCTCTCTCTCGTTTCACAACCATTATCCAAAGAAAATCAGTTTATTACCACAGTGTTATTTACAATTTTGGAAATATAGAACCTGGTATTCCGAACTATTATGCTACTGGTTCTGCTGGATTCTATCCTGGTGGTACTGGAGGCAGCGTTGGTGTCTATCCTGGTGGTGTATATCCTGGTGGCGCATATCCTCAGCCTCTTCCTAACGTTCCTCTTGGTGGTGACGTTATTTTACGGAAAAAACCCGCAGCCTAGGAGTAACAAAATTCATAAAACATAAAATTCAGAGTCTAAGTTTATAAGCAAATAAGATTTAAGAACTTTGGAAGTATTATGTAAGATGTTTATAATAAATTTATTTTTATGTGACCTTTCCGCTTTGTGTCATTCCTTAAAGAGCAAATGATACTCTATGTTCTCCAACCCTAAATGTTTAGTGGGATTAAAATGTTTCACGTCAAACAATGCTCTTAAGTAATTCATTAATGTATTGGAAATGGCACTCACGGCGTAATATATATTTAGACTCTATTTTCAACAAAACTTCACGTTTTCAAAATATAATCCTTAAAAGGACGCACTGCTACGAAACACATCAGAAGGTATTTACTTTTAGAAAAACAAGAAACAAGGAATATAATTGATTCAAATTATTCTGGATAGTTCACATTCAGTCTCAGATGAGGCCTAGCCTCAATCAGAATTATTTATTAGTAAGTATGCCAAGTCGACGAGTCGAAAACCTGATTGATTATGAGTACAACCAATCTATATTGTAAATATAATAGTCCTCCTACCATAATATTGATAATAATAGCCATATCGTCAAATAGTACAATATCTTTTACTCATAAATTATATACCTTAAGCATTTTTCATTCCATAAATCTGAATTCTCATAAATTGCTCAAAAAATATATTTTTCAGAAAAGCTTTGAATGCTGGACGTATTCGATCGGAGAATTCAGACGTATTTTTATTCGTAACGTGATTTGTACCAGTTGTTACTGCTGAGATTCATAACCCTTTATGTTTCACTGTGATGTATCTAACATTTGCTTTTCATGTTTCAGCAGCTCTCGCATTTTATATTATCCAACTTAATACTATTTGAATCGTATTTAAGCTGGTGTTGAGTTACAGCTATTTGCTTTACTCAGTCATACATAAATACAAATCATGTACCATTTGATGCAGAAACTGAATTATAATTGTACGTTGACTGTAAACTATTAACAGGCAACCGAAAAAAAAATAAAGATGTAGTAATGATTAATTTCAAAAAGAAATCCATAGAAATTATAATCAGGAATCAGTATTTATCTAATTATTAATAATGTTAGATTTATGCGTAAGAACACTTGAATAACATTTCCATTGTATTAATAATGCAAATGCATTTGTGGAAGACATTTTTTTTATGAAAAAATTGAAATTGAAATATTCGTTTACAGAATGTTTATTTTGAATGTAAAGGAATAAATTGTTTAAAATAATTGTACCACATTTTGTTATTGGCATCTATACCTAAAGTATCAATTAACACAATGTATTTTATCTCCTATTTGTCTTTCAATAATTATCCAATGCAGGTAGACATATTTGACTTCAAGGTATTGCCCTTAATTACAAGATATTGCCCTCGACACGTCGCACCCATCTTGCCTGATGGATAGGCCTCTAATTGTTTCATAGATTGAATAGTCATCTGGAAAGATTTCATTGCTTTTCGTACATACCTCGGCCATGAAGAACTTTGTTTAAACAAAATTAATGTTTTTTATATACTACTAGTCTTGACTATAGTATGATTCTAATTTGAACACATAAATCGTCCTTTCATATCGTCATCCTGGATTTTTAATATGTTTGTGTCAGCTCATTAGCGTATGTACCGTGAGTGCGAAAGGATACAGCTGACAAAACACAGAGTTATTTCATTCTGAGTCGAGAAACAATGTTTTACATGCCCAAATATATATAGACCTTTTCCTTATTTATACAAAAATATATTTAACTTTTTTTTTCACATTTTACATTATTTTCATTGTTCTATTAATCTAATTTTATATTCCAAGTAACTTATTCAGTAGATATTTTCCCTAATCAATTATTAAAAAAAAACATATTTAACATAAAAAATATAAGATAGAATCCATTACAAATGTAAGATTGTTGTTTTACGTACGAAACTCGTCCTATTTTGACCACAGCGATCGAAGTTTGAGATAAATCTACGTTATTCATTTACAATTACAACTACCACGTCTCACCACTTCATGTCCATTCATGCTCTATTTGAAAAATGTACATCTTCGCAATTCCACGGTATTCCATTGTTAAAGACTCCATTCTGAGGCTGTCATAGTCTAAACACAAAACTTCTCAGCTATCTATAACTTTCCATAATTTATATAGTTTACAAGGTCAACGAGTTCTCAGACTCTTGTGAACAGTTTGATGGCACATAAATCAATAGGTAATACGTCCGGTGACTTGACAGATATACCTTCTTAACGAATATTACGAATTCCTGTTTCAGTCTACAGCTGCTTTCGGCATGCAGCGGTTGAATGGGAGGTATGACTGGAAGTCTTATCATAGTGACCCTGTGCGCTATTAGCTTCTTTCCTGACGAAAGTTCTTCTTGATTATGCTGCGTATCAACGCTTCCACCACTGACCTTTGTGATTGTGCTTTTTCACCTATTAATTTTCTTTTTAACCTAATTTGAATACGAATTGTTACATATTTCTCTCTGGATACTCTTAGTAACCAAGTTTATCCATATTTCTTTATTTTCTAATATCGCTAAATACGAGGTCATGATCTGAACGCATCTTTCCGATTTAAATGTACGAATATTTTATGTTGGAAAGTGACATCATAATCTTACTTAACACTAAACAATGTGAAAATATAATTCCCATACACTCCTTCAAACACGAATTTCTGTCGGCTGTGGTTGTCATATAACTTACTAGTATGCATAATTGATAACAAATGCAAGTAATTTTCCTAGGGTTTTAGAGGTTGCGCTGTTGACATTATGACTTTCTCTTTTATCATTAGATTTAACAGCAAATGAAAAGAATTCTCCGTAGTTTTGTTCCTAAGCCATTTATAATCATTGTGAATCGTTTTTACAGGAAAGCATGCTAAGCTATATAAAGAAATTTATAGTGTAAAAATGTACAAAAACAATAAAAACTGAACAGTACTTTTACATAAAGAATATCAGTAAAAAGCGTAATATGTTGTCCACTGCCAAGGCTTTCAAATGCAGATGAATATGCTTACTGGATTCTTGACGATTTAGAAAGAGATTGAAAAGATGTGGTTGTAATATGAGTTCTTAAGCCTGGAATTCACGCTTCATCCTAGACGTCTTACCGCCCTTTTACGTTGTCTGGTTGAATTTCTAAAATCATGAAACATTTCATTAATGCTCAGTCACTTGGTCTCTTGAATATTATGGTCAAATGTTTCCATGGCAGGTAGGGTTCGCAAATGGATAAGTACTGTTAATTGTTAGGATACGTTTTTGGAATTCGTTAGTCATGCTTTTGCCATTCGTGAATATAGTGTGGCTTGTTTTTGACAATGTTCGGATCGATAAAGTGCTCCGAGATATTTGTGGTCTTTGGTAAAGACAGAGGCATAATCTGCTTCACTTACGGCACCCTTCCAAACCTTTGGGACATAATCCGACTGAGTCTGGTTATTGGGTTTTCTTCTTGTCTTCGTTGTAAAATAAGCATATTGCTATTGCCAATTAATAGACGATAACACAATTAACAACTGAAGTGACAGAAATCAAACACAATGGAATTATTCTGAGACACCAATATTTCAAAAATTGTGTAATTTATATTAACTTGCCTTGTTAGAAGGAATTCGGCTGACCTTAACGTTGATATACTGTTTTACAATTACTTATGACCACGTCTCTGTTGAGTCGGTTTTTATTTTCATTGGAGACCACCGTCTCTCTAGATTAGTTACTTGCTTGTTGTTACAGTAGCATATGTCTCTTGGTGTACATAAATCCGCCAAGAGAAAATATTTAATAAAGGGTAAATTTTAAAAATGTCAAATCATTTTGCTTGTGTTTAAACAATGTAGTTTTCCTGTTAATTTCTAAAAATTCTAAAAACCAATTTTGTAATAGCTAATCGAACAACGGATAACAGGCAATTACTTACTGATGATTACCAAACTGAGGCTTATCTTTAATTAAAGAGGCCAACATATTCTGGCGAATCTAACATGTCTTCCCGACGAAATCCCAAAATGACCAAATGTCACACAAGAAAAATCGTGAAGAACGCAGAAAAATCGAAAACTATTTATATTACTGATTAGAGACCTGCAAAAAGCTATCTTTGAAGCAACTCTCATGTAAGTTGATTGACATACACATGAATAGTTCAAGAAACCTCAATTGTGCTCTCCTCGCTGAAATATTGAGCAAAAGATAAAAAATTCAGTATTGTCTA
>NW_013671927.1:2305-11367 GCF_000517525.1 Limulus polyphemus | reverse complement strand
ATTTCATACAAATTAAAGCAATTGTCATCAAGTTCTTGTCTTAAAAGACGGCTCCCAGTGGCACAGCGGTATGTCTGCGGATTTACAACGCTAGAAACCGAGTTTTGATACCCGTGGTGGGCAGAGCACAGATAGCCCATTGTGTAGCTTTGTGTATACCTTCAAACAAACCGATTTTCAAGATGCCTTGGGGTACAGAAGAGAGCAAGAAAATATTAAACACCTCCTCATCTTACAGCTACAAACTAAATTTAGTCACTCAAAATAGTACTGTTGTAAATATTCCATAAGAAATATATTTCACAGATCTAAAATTGCCTAATATAACCGTCTATTTGATATATGTCATGTCTTACTTTTTTTTCAGAACTATTTTGAAATTTAGAACAGAATCTCTATACCTCTTTACTATGTACAATTACCAGTGTCCTGTGTGCAATCGAATATATGTTGGATCTACAATCCAATGTCTGCAGGCTTGTGTGAGAGAACATATTAATCGATTAATAGTGATTCGTCAAGCATAATGTTTTATCTCAGGAAATCAGGTTTGAAAATTTATCCATGACAGAAAGAGGAAACAATGAGTTTGGTTTACGAATTAATGAAACTTTGGTCCCATATTTACAAAATGTTGGGTACAGTAACAAATAAAATTTAGTAGCAATTATCTTTTAAATTAAAACTCTCTGTCATAGTTATTTTTTATCGTATGTAATTGTATTATGCCTGTGAGTACCTTGGCATTCCTGCATATATTGTCTACCGGCTATATGATATTGTTGCAAACTAATTCTTTTGGTCTTGTCGGTGTAAAGTTATCCAACTATTTTACTAGTACCCACAACCTACAATTATCACAGTGTTCTTAAAACTCACATGTTACTTCTGATCATTAACAACTTAACTAGTTATTATATTTTTCCTTAACACATAACCTTGATAATTTCAGTTATATTTTAAGGTCACCTCTAATCGTTCTAGCCACTAATAAACAAACTTACTTTACTAGTACTTATAATAATAATAATAATAACCACACCGATTTTGCTAAAACTGTTAGATTACTTAGATTTCTTATATTACTACAAGATGAATTAAGCTTATCGAATGAAAAGTGTAACAAAACGTCCTATTTGCTAACTGTTAAAAATGCAGAAGACTAAAATGGTGTTATATGTTAAAACTTGAGACTTCCAAACGCTTTCAAATGACATCACATGGGACCTTCGCGGCTCTACAACTTCAAGTATCATTTATAACAGTGACCTTTTAAAACTAGATTAAACATCTGTTTTGATTCCTACTAAAATGATTTCTGATGTAATACCAAGAAGATGGTTCGAAATAAATTGCTTTTTTATCAGATTACATGAACTATAAAAAAGAAACAACTACAATGTTTTGTTTGTAACGTTTACCAATATACTTCACTTATTTGTGATCGGTAGGAAATAATGTTTCTTTCTTAAATTTTTCATGTAATTCTCTAAATGGATGTATAGTTAGCAAAGAATTCGATTAGGATTTTCAAACGTTTCCAGTTCTGTGTAATGTAGAACTTTATATCCTTTATTTAACAATAAGTTATATACTTTTAAGCATATATAAATTATCAGTGAAGAAGACAAAAGGTTTTAAGTTCATTAAACTAACTACCAAAACTGAATAAACATTAAGAATGAAGCACAAGCTTCATGTGAAGTAAAATATCAAGAATTAGTAACAGATTTTGATAAAATATTAATTTAAAAGTTAAATCTCAAACTGTTCCACTAGGAGAGGTTCAATAAATCATTAGAGAACTGAAAGCATTATAAGATGTGATTCATAAATTATGATACCACAATTCAAATATCAGTTGGAACCAACAGTTATTGAAGAAACTAAAACGTATAGGGTTGCGTTGATTTAAATTTAAATTTAAGGGAAATTATTTAATAATCAAAGCATGGTTTTATTCAACTTGGCTTTTAGTTCCACTACATTGATGCCTACCCTGACATGACCATGATATTATGATAAACTGCATACCAACACTCAGGAATATAAATATATATATGTGTGTGTGTGTGTACATAATTTACACCAAAAATATCAGTTTTTGTCTCGTTTGAACACAAAACCTTTTGCCACATGACTGCTGTATCATTTGCATGCTTTGTCGCAAACTCCATACGAGATTTAAAATGATTCTTTTTCAGTAATGGTTTCTTTCTTGCCACTTGCACGAGTGCAAAATGGTTACGAGAAAAGCAATTCGACCGATCTCGTAGGGAGATTCTGTAATAATCAAGACATGTTTTTATTCAACTTGATTATCTTTGTACATAAGTCCTAGGCTCTTAGTTCCACTACATTGGTGCCTACTCTGATATAACCATGATATTATGATAAACAAACTCCATACCAACAGTCAGGAATATACATATATTTCACCTGCAGTAATATTAAAGTATATTATGCCTATTACAGTGTAACGTTAAATTTTAATACTGAAAGCCATGTAGTTATATGTGTTACTGTATCATCTCTATATTTCTGTTTTCATTCTTTCCGGCACTGCAATTCATACATCGTTTTATTTTAATGTTTCTATGAAATCTTTCTCCTTTAAGTTATTTGCTTCTTTGGGTAATCATTTGGCATGTAAATAGACTTAGCATTGATTTATAAAAATTGTATAATCTTTTATATTCTTCTTTCCCAGCAGATATTAATAAATACTTATCAATTACTCAATCACATTGACTCCTGCTAAAGAAACAAAAGCAATCATTGCTAGACCAAAAGCACTAAATAGAACTTTCAAACTCATCATAACTACATTATTATTACAACAGAATTCATAACTTTTTCGATATACAGTTATTTTCTTGTATAAATACCCCTTCATTATTTATAATAGATTAAGATTCTTTTTATAACTCTGTTCAGGAGGTTTAAGATCTAATAATACAAAAATCATATTTTTTTAAACTTTTGTTTATATGTTTCTTTAAGTTCATTAACACTCTTAGATCCATCAATTTTTCTAATGATTTGTTTTATTTCTCTATTTTGATGTCTGTAAAAGATAAAATAGTTACAATTTCTTCTGATTGTTATAAAAGTTTAACAGTTTAATAACCGCAATATATAAATTATTAATGAATTTTCTTTCTTCCTCTAATAAAACTTCAAATATCATATTTTCTTTCCTTTCAGTCATTCAATCATTAAAAAAACACAATATTTTTGTTCACTCTATCTAAGCTATTAACATCTATCATATCTTCTAAGTTATTAGCTCAGCCCACCATGGGTATCGAAACCCGGTTTTTAGCATTGTAATTCCGCCATTGGGGGGCATCTTCAGATATAACAAATACTTCCTGTGTAAAATGTGGTAATTTTTTGTGTGGTCTCTTATATTTTAAAATTCTAAACTTATCACCAGCTTTATATCTAGCAGTGGGAATACTTTTTACATTATATAGATTATTAAATACTTTGCATTATTTTTCTTTTACTTACTTACTTCAACTGGAGTCATCTTAATTGATGTATGTTATGATATATTTTATAAGTTTACTTAAAAACATCAGTCAATTTCCTTGTATTCTAAACAGTAAACTATTTCAACATTTACCCTCCAGCGGTACAGCGGTATGTCTGCGGTCTTACAACGCAAGAAACGTGGTTTCGATACTCGTGGTGAGTAGAGCACAAATACCCCTTGTGTAACTTTGTGATTAATTACAAACAAACTTTCACATTTTAGATTTCAAGGTATTTAAATCTTTGATTTTTTGTGGTTTCTTCTCTTCGGATTTTTTTGAATGCCTTTGTTATTCCTTCTTTCGTTTTTACTCCGATTGCAACAACCCAATCATATTTACGCGTAACATCGATAACCATTGAAATATAGTTTTTTTTATTGTTGTGAGATATTAGGTGTCTCATATCAATTAAATCTATTTGCCAGAGATTGTTTCAGTTTTGTATATTTATCTTGTTTACGTAAAAATTCTGTTATGTCTTTTTGAAATAAGTGGGGTTTTCATTTTAATTCTTTTATACTGCTAAAACCTCTTTTTGTTGGATCATAATATTAATCTTCAACGTTTCTTTTAAGAAAAATTGAGACTTTTTTTGCACAACTTTACGTAGTTCTTTATTCATAGGTCTCCCATTCTTATAGGTAGCTTATTGAATGTTATCTGTATCCACTTTTGTTTTATTCTTTACAGAATATACAACGAATGAAATAATAATTGGTATTTTAATTCTCCTAGCAAATCTTTCACATAAAGTTGGATCTTCAATGACATCCAAATCTTCTACGACTTCTTGATGTGCACTATTACTGTCAGTTGTAGCTCATGATTTATTGTAAGTAATATCATGTTTCTAACTTGCTATTTCCATTATGTTAATACAAGGATTAACTCTAGATGGACACTTTTGAAGGTTAGTAAAGAGACAACAGTACTGAAATCCAGGTATATGCATTTCGGCGGGATTAAATGTATCTTGAATCCATCAAACTATATCACCTACATTTAGTTTTTGCCTCATTTATATCCATACAAATTTGCTTGTTTGGTATACTTCTCGATTGGAAATTTGATTGTCGGCTGTCTAAAGGAACTGAATGTTCATGGCGAAGGTATGTTGGTCTTTTATTATTTTGAATTGTCATATCAGCAGTACTTAGATGAAGTTCATTGTCGTCGTATAAAATTTTGTAACTTTCTATTAGACAGTTTCCTGAAGTTTTAGTGTCGGGTATGGAAATCTATTGATCACCAGTTTAATTTCACCAGTTCTTTTTCAATATATTGTTTTTGTTTTCGAAACATTAAGGTGGTACTATCTTTTCGATTAATCACGATATCATTTCTATGCTGTAATGATGAGTTTCTCGTTCTTCTTTAATTATCTCTCCAGACATGGCTTAACGATTAGCACATGTAAGACTACGAATCCGAGAGTTCAGGATTCACGTCCCGATTTTAAAGAAAAATCTCTCAAAGTAATAAAATAAAAGAATAGTTACCTACAAGGAAACAATTCCAAAACCGATTAACAGAAGAAGAACTAATGATGAAAATATTAGAAGTAAAAATATATAAATGTTACAAAATATAAAAGAACTCTCAGACAATATCTGCAATATCAACTGATAAATAAAATACATCAAGATATCAGAATAATTTTACAAATAATTTATCGCCTATTCTTCTAAATATTTTTTTCAGTCCTACAAATTTAATTTTTTTATCATATTTGACTAATTCTGATTCACAGAAACTTCTTTCAATTTTTTCATAATTTATATCTTTAGTTTTATAAATTATAGCCCCTGTTATCGAAACTTCAGATATTTGTTTGTTTTTTGTTTTAACGATGGCATGCTTGTGTCAGAACACTTCCGTAATATATGTGAAATACAGCATCTCACAACAGACATACTCTTGAAATTTGGTAATCTTGATCTCAAGTTAAATACTTTTGAGTGTAGTGGCCTTTAGAACGTCTCTTACTACGCTGGGCTTTTAGTTGATTACGTGAGAGAGCATAAAGCTCTCAGAAGAATCCAACCAGTCACTATTATTATAATCATTGAATATGTTCTTAATGTTTTTTCAGGTAGCACTAATACACTATTGCTAACCAGAACTAAATTACAGGCCTATTTCCCCAATAACAATGTATTGGATATACAAGACTGTTTAGTTTATGAGTTTTTATTTAGTTTTCATAACAATAGTGTTAACATTTGATTATTTTAGAAGTTATCATAAGTTTCGTTATTTAACTTTGCACGAGTCGTACATTCTGTATGCAGATTAATTGTTGAATTTGGCTTTCGTAATATTGTTGACGTCATCTTACTCGGAGCTTGAAATTTTTCTCCTTGTGTGTTACTAGAGGGCTAGATATTTCTAGATTTCTGTCGCGTGTTATAAATACGTGCAGATACACATTAAGTGAGAGACATAATTAGACAGATCTAGACTGTGTGAGTAAATAGCCTTAACAGGTGATTTCTAAAGTGAGTTTCACAGCTGTATTGTAAACAACAGAGACAGATTGTCTTGTCAATTTGGCTCTAAAGTAACTGAAACAGCATGTATGGACTTTCGCCAAAAAAAGAGAGACAATTATTTATAGCTGTAGATACAACTGTTGTAACCAAAGTAAACATAAGTTGTAATATGCTGGGACTTCATTGATACTGGCGCGCTATCATGCGTTATAAGTTTCGCGCGCAATCCCTCATTTCTGCATTCAAACATATTATATACCCCAGAGAGTGCGACAGCACTCTTTGTGGAGGAATGCAATGGAAAAAATGGCCACCACTATTGGAATACTACATAAACTGAGCTGAAGTTTCTTCTCCAACAGCCACCATAACTGATATGAAGAGCCATTTCTTGAGTTATACTCACTTCCTTCTATGACCAGTGACCTTTCAGCTTCGGCCCATAAGACACTTCTGTGGCGTAGGTAGTTTGATGCCATCGATATTTCTTCAATTTTGAGAAGTAAAATATTCATGATGTGCTTATATTGTGGAAAATCATAGTGTAATTATTCTCATGGATTCTTTCGTGGCTACGAGCTGGGTGGATTTCACTCAGCCCGAAATGGAAGGCTTAAGAGACAAAGAATTTTAAGCCCCCCCCCCCCCCAGTGGCACAGCGGCATGTCTGCGGAGTTACAACGCTCGCTAGAAACCGGGTTTTGATACCCATGGTGGGCAAAGCACAGAAATGAGGGATTGTGCGCGAAACTTATAACGCACGATAGCGTCAGTATCAATGAAGTCCCAGCATTCGGCCAGCATACTTTGCAGTTCAGTACTTGATCAGTCAAGAAACCTGTTTGAACGGTACATTGATTCCACTTATTTTAATGATATCTATTTTACCAATTTCATTAAAATCAGTGAGAAATGTGAAAATTGGAGGTTTAGCATAATTAATAAGGCATTTCAATGCTGTGGAGCTAAACCTACTGGCAGAAAAGCCGATTTGATCGACAGGTAAACAGAATAATATGAGTGATAATAGAGTGTTAGAATATTGTTTTGTTACATGAAAACATGCATAGTTTGTTTCAATATGTTTGTAAGAACCGTGTTCTAAATTGGTGAATAAAACGATATAATTGTAGCTGTTGAATGAAAATAATGATAATGAATAACTTATTCACATTTAAATATGTGTATTTGGCTCAGTCATTGACATTTTATAGGCCTAGGACTAGGATAGTTTCTTCGGGTATGTGAACTAGTGGGTAGTTGAAGCGTTTTTGGTCCCTTTCAGTGCTCACTCAAGTCTTTTCATGGACTGTGGTGTTGTTGGACCAGCTGAACACACTTGGAGTGGCACCTGGTTTTACTTGTCTTCTTTGAGGTGAAAGTCCAAACAACAATATATATATTACTTCTATAATGTTTACTGACAATCCCTTTACAAATTTCTATAGCTTTTAACATAAGTGGTATTATTAGTCTCTTATCTAGTATCATGCATTACATAAGTTTAGTCATAGGCCTATGAAAATGATTTTTGGACTAAACTTAGCTAAATGGTACGTGGTGGGGTTGGGACTGTATGTCCATCCACAGTGTATTACACGATTGATTAATTGATGATCATTCGCCACAGAAGTGTCTTATGGGCCGAAGCTGAAAGGTCACTGGTCAAAGTAGGAAGTGAGTATAACTCAAGAAATGGCTCTTCATATCAGTTATGGTGGCTGTTGGAGAAGAAACTTCAGCTCAGTTTATGTAGTATTCCAATAGCGGTGGCACTTTTTTGACATTGCATTCCTCCACAAAGAGTGCTGTCGCACTCTCTGGAGTATATAACATATTTGAATGCCCGCCCCCACATTTTGTATATGGCGTTCTATAACTTAATATTTTTATGTAAAGACGTGTTGCCATCTATGAATGTGGTTAACGTTAACTTACGTCAAGGATAATAAATGCTCAATAACAGCAACAATGGGAGATTGAGTGGTTGTGAAGCCCATTAACAAGCCTTTTGTTCAAAACTATCAAGTTTGGTCGAGATTGGCCTAGCAAAGTATGAGTAGTTAGATAACAAACAAACAGACAGGCACAAATATTTTAGATGATTACAGCACCTACCAAAAGTCACACAGTAAAGCATAGTGTGAGTATATAATACAAGTGGGTGTGCGATAGAACTCATCTCGCATGTGAAAAGTTGATTTATACTCAGTTGTAGAGGTTGATTAATCAACAAAATTGCAAGTGACAGATCAGCTACAGTACTTACTGGTTGTAATTTGTGATGCTACTCTGTTTCTAATTTCGAATAAACAAAAATATTTTGAAGATTTTATTCACGTTTATTTCAGATGTATGATATAGGAGGTTTGCTAAGGACCTAGGTGATGTATGTCCAAACAAGAAAAAGAAATTAATCGTCAAATATTACAAAACGCCACACTTTGCTAGAATTGGCTATACTAGTAGTTGTTACAAGTCTCTTTCTTGATGGTCCTTGTGTTCCAAATTGATCCATAATCCTTTGTTTTATTATGCCACTAATTATAATGAATATCCCCATCTTGGAAAGTCCAAATCCTTGATCTCAACACACTTTTATGATCTGAATGATTTTTTAAGATTTTATGATTAAAAATACTTTAATGGAATAGAATGTTTTCACATGCGAAATATTCATAGTCTCCAGATAATTATTTTTGTTTAAAAAACTGTATTTTATTTGTTATTTTTCACTAGTGTGTTTTTATACGGGTTGGTTCAAAATGACCAACTTCGTAACCTGAATAAAAAATTATAAAAAAAAATTATGCTTTTAGAACCAAAATCTTAGGGTTTATTGACAATTACTCCGATGTATTTCGGACAATTTACTTGGGACTTGATACAAAGATATTTTTTGTACAGGTACCAAACAAAGATTTAGACAATACTGAATTTTTTATCTTTTGCTCAATATTTCAGCGAGGAGAGCACAATTGAAGTTTTCTTGAACTATTCATGTGTATGTCAATCAACTTACATGAGA
>NW_013671927.1:0-1742 GCF_000517525.1 Limulus polyphemus | reverse complement strand
ATTTGTTTGTTTTTTGTTTGTTTTTAATTTTGCACGAAGCTACATAAGGGCTATTTTCAATACATCAAATAGTTATACAGTGGCTTTAAAAAGTATTCAACCCCTGCAATGTTTCCAAATTTCGTTGCTGCCTTAGCTGTCCGTCATGAAACTTTCTATTTACTCCAAACTAAACATCTCTGGTATTATGTATGTTTCAAAGATAATTAGAATATTTTGAATTGCACAAGTATTCAAGCCCTTTGCTATGGCAGCCTTAAATCAGTTCAAGTGCAAAAGATTCGATTGAAAGAACACAAAATTAGTGTAATGGTCTCTGTCTGTATGTAAACAAAGTGATTTAAGATTGACTTCAGAGTAAATGCATCTGTTCAAGCCACAACTCACAAACTGATACGACAAATTAGCCATGAAGACCAAGGAGCTTTGCAAGCAAGTCAGTGGTAAAGTGGTTAAAAAGCACAGATCAGAAGAAGGTTACAAAAATATTTCAAAGTTGCTGATTGTGTCTTTTAGTCCGGTGAAGTCCATCATTAAGAAGTGAAGTATGCTTCATATCACTCAGTCACTTCCCAGTTCAGGCCACCCTTCCAAACCGAACCGGAAAAGCAAAAAACTGGTTAGAGATGCCACAGTGAAGCCAACAGTGAATTGGAAATGTTTGGAAAATTCCATGTCTCAGATGAGACTCAATGTTCATACATCGACAATATATCGGTCAGGTCCGTATACATAATTGGCCTGTATGGGCTAGTAAGAAAAAAAATATCGAAAAAGCAAACAAACTTCAATCTCATATTGGGTTCGAGAAAAAGTATATAAATGATATTTGAGACATGTAGCAGAAGGTTTTGTTGTCAGATGAGACAACATTGAGCTTTTTAGTCTAAATGCAAAGTGTTATATTTGGCGCAAGCCTAACACAGTATCATCCAGTCCACATAATCCCAACTATCAAGCACGGTGTTGACTACATCTTGTTATGGAGATACTTCTCATCAGCAGGGACTGAGAAGCTTTTCATGATTAATGGAAAGATGGGGAAGTGTAGAAACGAATCCAAGGGGAGAAACGTTCTTGAGTCAACCAAGAACCTAAAAGTATGTCACAAATTTACATTTCAGCACTACAGTGGCTTGAAGCACAAGGCCAAAGCCACACTGGATTGGTTTCAGACAAGAAATTGAATATACTGGAGTGGACCTTCAAAGTCCTGACTTGAATCTAATGGAAAATTTATGGCGAGACTTGATGATTGCATTCCATCAACGATCCCTAACGAATCTGTCAGAATTGGAGCAATTTTGCCAGCAAGAATGGGCTAGAATAACATCATTTCATTGTCTAAAGCTGGTAGAGACCTATACATAAAGACTCACAGCAGTAATTGCTACGAAAGGTGCTTGCATCAAGTATTGACTTAGGGAGCTGAATACTTATACTATTAGGAAATTCCAGTTTATGTATTTTCTTTGCAGGTTTTGCTGACATTCAACCACCTTCACATATAACAGTATTATGTTTGATCATTAGAGTTTTGAATACAGAGAAGTTAATTAAAAAGTGTTTACATTATTTCAATTTTTCGAAAATGCGACATTATTCGTAGATTGAATACTTTAGCAAGGCACTGTACACTAAGCTAGAAAGTCTGACGAATAAGCGTTGTCAAATCGATATATCATAGTAAATAGACTTTCGGGGAAGTTTGAAAATTTTATAACATAAGCTAATGGAAAGCT
>NW_013671926.1:53669-56168 GCF_000517525.1 Limulus polyphemus | reverse complement strand
CCAGGGCTGGACCTCAGCTCTGAACCAGTCTACTTGTTTTTATATGCACTAACCTTATTTCCAGGGCTGGACCTCAGCTCTGAACCAGTCTACTTGTTTTTATATGCACTAACCTTATTTCCAGGGCTGGACCTCAGCTCTGAACCAGTCTACTTGTTTTTATATGCACTAACCTTATTTCCAGGGCTGGACCTCAGCTCTGAACCAGTTTACTGTTTTTCTATGCACTAACCTTATTTCCAGGGCTGGACCTCAGCTCTGAACCAGTCTACTTGTTTTTCTATGCACTAACCTTATTTCCAGGGCTGGACCTCAGCTCTGAACCAGTCTACTTGTTTTTATGCACTAACCTTATTTCCAGGACTCAACCTCAGATATGAACCAGTCTCCTTGTTTTTCTATGCACTAACCTTATTTCCAGGACTCGACCTCAGATCTGAACCAGTCTACTTGTTTTTCTATGCACTAGCCTTAGTTCCAGGACTCGACCTCAGATCTGAACCAGTCTACTTGTTTTTCTATGCACTAGCCTTATTTCCAGGACTCGACCTCAGATATGAACCAGTCTACTTGTTTTTCTATGCACTAACCTCATTTCCAGTACTCGACCTCAGATCTGAACTAGTCTACTTGTTTTTCTATGTACTAACCTTATTTCCAGGGCTGGACCTCAGGTCTGAACCAGTCTACTTGTTTTTCTATGCACTAACCTTATTTCCAGGGCTGGACCTCAGATATGAACCAGTCTCCTTGTTTTTCTATGCACTAACCTTATTTCCAGGACTCGACCTCAGATCTGAACCAGTCTACTTGTTTTTCTATGCACTAGCCTTATTTCCAGGACTCGACCTCAGATCTGAACTAGTCTACTTGTTTTTCTATGTACTAACCTTATTTCCAGGGCTGGACCTCAGATCTGAATCAGTCTACTTGTTTTTCTATGCACTAACCTTATTTCCAGGACTCAACCTCAGATCTGAACCAGTCTACTTGTTTTTCTATGCACTAACCTTATTTCCAGGGCTGGACCTCAGATATGAACCAGTCTCCTTGTTTTTCTATGCACTAACCTTATTTCCAGGGCTGGACCTCAGATCTGAACCAGTCTACTTGTTTTTCTATGCACTAACCTCATTTCCAGTACTCGACCTCAGATCTGAACCAGTAACATGTCATATGTTTATATTTGGTATACTCCCATCTGACGAAATAATTCTTCCCGCAATAACAATAGTATTTTCACAACATTTTCACTATAAAATATTAAATTAGCCACCAGATAGCGTGGGCACCAAATACTTTTTGTTTGAGTTGCTGAGGGGTAATTACTGTTGACTCTAATAGTCATACGTGTCTAAACTGACTTCTCGTAAGAGCACTCTAATGCTTGAGCCACTTCGTATATTTCCCTTGAGCCATTATGGCTGATGTCCAGTGTTCGTATACACTGAATAGAGGTCAGTTTGTAATAGTTCAGCTTAGCTTCCCGCAAGAGATTAGGAAACGAATAAACCGGGTGTTCTAACGTTTCTTTAACAAACTTCAGAAATTAACTCCAACAATAATTCCTACATCAAACCCGAACTTCCAACAATGTCTAATTAACTCCAACAATAATTCCTACATTACACGAATTATGGACAATGTCTAATTAACTCCAGAAATAACTCCAATATTAAACACGAATTTTCAACAACGCTTAATTAACTCCAAAAATAACTCCGACATTAAACACATATTTTCAACAATGTCTAATTATGGCTGTCATCGAATTTGAAATGTCTAATTAATTCTAACAATAACAACGACATTAAACACAAATTTTCAACAATGTACAATTAACTCCAAAACTAACTCCGACATTAAACACATATTTTCAACAATGTCTAATTAATTCTAACAATAACAACGACGTTAAACACAAATTTTCAACAATGTCTGATTAATTCCAACAATAACGCGATATTAAACACGAATTTTCCACATTGTCTAATTAACTCCAACAATTTCGAATTCGATGACGAGGAACTCACTTTGAGACTAATAATGGCTGGAGACGACTTGAATGGGAAATGAAGAAAAACTTTAATATAACAGCAAATGTACAACGTTTCGACAAGGTTTTGTCATCATCAGGTTAGTAAAAGAGTAGCCCAAGAGTTGGCGGTGGGTGGTGATGACTAGCTGCCCTCCCTCTAGTCTTTAACTGCTAAATTAGGGACGGCTAGCGCAGACAGCCCTCGTGTAGCTTCGCGCAAAATTCAAAACAAACGAAAGAACAAACAATCTAAATACAGTATTTCCGTGTGTGCACTCTTAATTCGTGTGTACAGAATTTCAATTCCATAATAGAGGAAATATAATTATGATATTAATATTCTAAAAAACTTGAAAATAATATGTTTTGGTGATATATATAATACAATGTAATTGATTGATTGTTTTGAATTTCGCGCAAAGCTACATGAGGACTATCTGCGCTAGCCGTCCCTAATTTAG
>NW_013671926.1:51979-53270 GCF_000517525.1 Limulus polyphemus | reverse complement strand
ATAACGCCCCCACGGCTGAAAGGGCGAGCATGATTGGTGTGACGGGGATTCGAACCCGCGACCCGCAGATTGCGAGTCGAGCACCCTAACCACCTGGCCATGCCGGGCAATACAATGTAAAGAACTTGAGTTAATAACAACACAGTTTATGTTCTGTGGAACACGAATATAGTGTTTGAATGTTACAACACAAGCTCAAATTTAATAGAAAGCCTGATCGTTGTGACTTGATCTTTATGTTGAGTTTTATACTAGTCACTTACACGTAGTAAAAACGTGACTTCACTACATAATAACGTATTCAAATAAACACAAATCTGTATTGAAAATCGCTGCGTCATTTGAGTCATTACAAAACACATAAAACGTGTATTTTTATACCTTAGAACAATCTTCTTGTAGTTGACACGATATTGTGTTTGGATAAAACAGTTTGTATTGTGAAATAACATAATGTTCGCGTAAATTTTCAACACAACTTTTTAACTGTATCGATAGATCATTTAATATCTCTTTTTTTTTTCAACAAGTAAAAATCGCTCATAAGAACATCATGTTTATTTATCAGTGATGTTAGGAAAACACATATATAAAGGTGGACCTATCTTCATCAGTTCCTTAATTTATCTGATAAAGAAAGATACACCTTTCAAAGTTATAGGGTTTATTGTTTTGTCTGTAACATGTTTTTTTGTTAACTTACGTGTTTCCTAAAATCATAAACCATGCATATTCTTCGTCCCCCCCCAAATTAAATTCTTACAGAAATTTTTTTCATGAAACCAAATAGAAAATATCATTTAGGGGCAGCTTTTTATGTCAGTAAAAAACGAACAAAAAAACACGACTTTTAATCTTTACGTACAATTACGTGTTACATTCGCTTAACCAACCCTTCAGTTCGAGTGCTTATGCGCTAAAAATGGGGCTTCGATACCCGTGGTAGGCACATCTCAGTTAGTTCATTGTGTAGCTATGCACTTAAAGCAAAATAAACAATGAAATACGAAACAATCTTTCTTGACGGTCACGTTCACTCACGTGAGTTTCCCGCTGATTGTAAGTGTTACTCTCATATTTCAGATCTGAGAAAACAGTAAATCTGCAGTCCAAGCAAATAAAAAACACACACAAACAACCTAATTTCTTAAATTAAATTAGAATTAAAAAAGAGAAGTGTTCTTATATGTCATATTCACAGTTTTCAAGAATATATATACAATTCTTTAATCATATTAAATCACCCAAACCTTAGATACTTTTATCATTGTTTTGTTTGTTTGTTTGTTTG
>NW_013671926.1:44028-51157 GCF_000517525.1 Limulus polyphemus | reverse complement strand
ATTGCGAGTCGAGCACCCTAACCACCTGGCCATGCCGGGGCCCTGTACTTTTATCCTTTTATTATAAGATTAGTTGCATCTTTAGAACTGTAGATCTTTGACATTATATTGGCGTTAGGGTTACTGTCTCCTATTGGTCTTGTTAGATATCTGAGCTGGACGTTTAATATATGTTTTTATCTCTTTGTGGTCCAATCAATTGTTTAACCTGTTGTATAGAACTGCACGTGTTTAAATATAAATACATACAAACAGAGCTTATCTGACACGTTTAATGGTTTAACAAGGCTTGGGTTTTCTTGATTTAACTTGATATTAAATGTTTTTTTTGTGTGTGTCTACTCTTATACCATCGTGTTGTAGGTACACGTGACAGTATAATTTCTGGCTTATATTAAAATTAAATATATCGTTTTCTGTACATTTACTGTACTATCAATACGTTAAAACAACGAGTAATTTATTATCTAGCTACACGATAGGACAAAGTTGTGTTTCAAATTAAAATAATCAGTGTTATTTCAAAGCAACATAAATTGTGTTCGCCAAATACAGTCTTGTGAGAACTACAACATAATTGAGTATTGTAGCGATATAAACAGTCTAGTTTCTATGTTTTCTAAAAACACAAATGACGTGTGGTATTCAATTCAAAATTGTGTTTATTTAAATACGTTGTTGTGGTTTGAAGCCAAATTTTATTATTATTTCTGGTTTGAACTGTTCAGAAATAGCACGTGGTGGAAATGTAGCGTCTTCATCTGAGGTAGTTTATTTAATAATGTTTTTATGTAGTGCTTGACCTTTAATTGATGTTATGAATGGTTTAGTTTACTAATAGTGTTACTAATTTGTAGATTGTATAGAATTCAACACAACGTTTGTAAATCAGAAAACACAGATGAATTCTATATTGTTAATTATACATCAGAAAAATACAGTTGTATTCTGTATTGTTCATTGTACACTAGAAAGAACACAGTTGTATTCTGTATTGTTCATTATAGATTAGAAAGAACACAGTTGTATTCTGTATTGTTCATTATACATTAGAAAGAACACAGTTGTATTCTCTATTGTTCATTGTACATTAGAAATAACACAGTTGTATTCTGTATTGTTCATTATACATTAGAAAGAACACAGTTGTATTCTGTATTATTCATTATACATTAGAAAGAACACAGTTGTATTCTGTATTGTTCATTGTACACTAGAAAGAACACAGTTGTATTCTGTATTGTTCATTATAAATTAGAAAGAACACAGTTGTATTCTCTATTGTTCATTGTACATTAGAAAGAACACAGTTGTATTCTCTATTGTTCATTGTACATTAGAAAGAACACAGTTGTACTCTGTATTGTTCATTGTACACTAGAAAGAACACAGTTGTATTCTCTATTGTTCATTGTACATTAGAAAGAACACAGTTGTATTCTCTATTGTTCATTGTACATTAGAAAGAACACAGTTGTATTCTCTATTGTTTTTTATAATGAACAATAGAGAATACAACTGTGTTCTTTCTAATGTACAATGAACAATAGAGAATACAACTGTGTTCTTTCTAATGTACAATGAACAATAGAGAATACAACTGTGTTCTTTCTAATGTACAATGAACAATAGAGAATACAACTGTGTTCTTTCTAATTTATAATGAACAATAGAGAATACAACTGTGTTCTTTCTAATGTACAATAAAAAAAAAGCAGGACCGAAGGAATAAGTAAATTAGACCTGCATAGCCGTCAAGTGGAAAAAAATAAATTTTCTAGTAAAAACAACCCACTGGTCTTTGAATAGCTACAACACAAGTTTATGCTCAAAACATAAAATTATGTGTTTTAAACTGTGTTCTTTCTAGTGTACAAGGAACAATACAGAATACAACTGTGTTCTTTCTAGTGTACAATGAACAATACAGAATACAACTGTGTTCTTTCTAATGTACAATGAACAATAGAGAATACAACTGTGTTCTTTCTAATGTACAATGAACAATAGAGAATACAACTGTGTTCTTTCTAAGTTGTTGTTGTTAATATCATTTTAGTAAAATGAAAAAGAAACTCTTATAGACTTTAGTTTATTACTCGGAACTAATAACCTTCGAACTTGAAGAGTTTGTTATTTATATTAAGCTTTTTGTCCAAGTGTGCCTTACTGAGTCTTAATTTAATATATATATCTCTCTCTCGCCAACGAACTGCTCGCGGCAAGCTCGATTCGTTATCACGTGCTCGTAGTTATTCTGCCTCCGTGTCTACCTATTACTACTTCATAAATATTCTTAGGTACTCGGTTCTATTCCTTCGTTCTAGGATGAATGAATAAGGTGCTTAATTACCGAACGCAGCTGACTTTAGCATACGTAGATTGAAGTGGCAATTTAGGGCAGTTCTATTTGCTAGAGAATTCCCGCCGGTCATTCTATCAGCAAGGAAATAGGATAACTTTGGCTTTGAATCAAAACTGGTTACTCTGCAGCTTCAGCTCAGGAATAACAGCTGCGGTGGTATTCGGACATTTAAAACACTATAGAAACCATGTTATATCTAGCTTCCAGCGAAACAGTCGAGAAATAACCTGTAAACATCAAAATTACGATTCAGTCAGCTCACAAATAATTATCAAAATATAAATAATATCTGCTTTCCTATTAGAATATAACAAAACGATGATTTAAAAATGATAAAATAATCTTTTTTTTTTTCAGGATCTTAAAATGCTTCGGTTAAAAAACGTGTTTTCCACGCTGTGTTTTAAGCCTTTTTTTTCCCCTTCTGATTTTGTCTCTTCTTTCCCATATGTGTGCCTATCTGCTGCCCCGCAGTGGCACAGCGGGATGTCTGCGGACTTATACCGCTAGAATCTGGGTTTCGATACCCGTGGTGAGCAGAGCACAGATAGCCCTTTGTGTAGCTTTTATGCTTAATAACAAACAACAACCAAGTTGCTTTCTTTATACGGCTTTTTTGATGTAACGCAGAGAACTAAACAATAGGCTATCTGTGCTCTACCCACCGCTGGTATCGAAACCCGATTTTTAGCGTTATAAGCCCACAAATTTACAGCTGAGCCACGGAGGGGGCTTCTTCATACGAAATGTTTCTGCCACATCCTGCTTCGTTTTAGCCAATCATGAAGCAGCGGCAACCTAAGACTTGCTTTATGACGTTTTTGGGTCACGTGAACAGATGTAACGTCATGAAAAGAAACTGTACATTATGTTTAATAAAACCTTTATATTCCATACAATTATCCGAAAATAAAAATCAAATCAAATATTTCTTAAACAAATGTTTCAATTGGTGCTAGAGAAATAAGGCAGCTAGTTAAAACCACCCAGCGTTAACTTGGACACCAAATAGTGTACTTGACCGCTCCAACAGCTGACTGGGCAAGCATGTTCGGTGACGGGGGGGGGGGGTTTGAACTTTGAACCCGCGATCCGCAGATTGCAAATCGATTTCACTGATCACCAGGTCATTCCACGTCCAGAAATAAAATTAACTTTTCTCATTCCACAATTCATCGTCTTTTAGTGGAATAGGAGTGTGAATCAGAATTTTCTTGATTTTGACTTTTTTTTAAAGAAACAGATCAGGCAGATAATTTTTTTTACCTTAGTTTTGTGCCTGCTATTGATCTCAGTAGGGGGCCGAGCTTGTTAGCGTGTCATACAGGCAGAACTGAGATTCCGCGTGCCCTCTACTTTGAGGCCGCAGGTGCGTTTATAAGAGATTTGTTTTTTTAGCAAAGCCACATTGAACCATATTCTGTGTCCACGGCGAGGAATCGAACCCCAAATTTTATCTTTGTAAGTCCGTAAACTTACCGCTGTCTCACCAGGAGACACGTTATGAGATAAGCGGTCAAGTTCCATTATTCTGTCTCACAAGAGTAGCCCAAAAATTGGCGGTGGGTTGTATTAACTAGCTGCCTTTCCTCAAGCGTATCGCTCCAAACTTATGGACGGTTAACTCAGATTGCCTTTGTGTAACTTTGCGCGAAATCCAACCAGCAAACGAACGTTTCAGATACGAATTTTATACTTATATTTCTAAGTACGGTTTCTTAACTTTTCTTCAATTTAAAAGCGTTTCTGAGAATATCAAGGTCAGATACGTGGCATATTGAATTTTCGAATTAATTTTGTACTTAAAACTAAAAGGATTCATTACGGCATTCACACCTTTGAGTTTTCAAACAAAACCACACTAGGTGTCGCTTCAACAAGTAATAACATATTTAATACATAACGAGCCATTAAATGATGTAAAATCTAACTCATTTAACTGAATAGAATCTTATGAGAACGTGGGCTAAACGAACAGAAAAACAGACTCTTAAAATAAAACTGTCAATGATTTTGAACTATTGACCAAGTAGAAGACAGTCAGTCATCAGCACCCTCCGCCAAAAGAGCTGTTTCTTTTTCTTTGAGTCCAATAACAAGATTGAATATCCCGTTATTAAAGTGCTGTTTTCAGCAGCACCACGTTTCGAACTCTGGACTCTCGATCCCCAATCCGAAACGTTAATCATTGAGGCCAATGAGTCCGGTCTAATTTATTCAATTTTCCAGACTGATTACTTCAGTTTCGTGATTTTTGAAGCCGTTTGTTCTATGAAGATCTCTTATTTATATATTTTGTTTTCTTTGAGAGCGTACAGTTTTGTTAAGTAATCCATAGACTGTTTCCAAACCACTTAATTTCTTAATAAAGTGAGCGTTACAATATATATTCAAAATGAAAGTTTAATATCAAAAGTCTGAGAAATTGGAAGGAAATTACTTTATTCGTCCGCGTTTCACTAGACACGAAACAGATAAAGTTACTCCCAAAGTAATATCAAACTATCCTAAGTTCCAGCATTAGTTACTATCGTAACAGTAAAACAGACCCCAGTATTCATCTTAGTTTAGTCCTAACAACAGTTTCAATTCTTTTCTCACTGACGAACATTAATTAGGCTTAACATAGCAATCATAAGCCAAACCCCAGTATTCATCTTAGTTTAGTCCTAACAACAGTTTCTATTCTTTTCTCACTGACGAACATTAATTAGGCTTACCATAGTAATCATAAACCAAACCCCAGTATTGACTTTAGTTTTAACCTTAACAATATGTACAATTATATTCTTAGTCCTAACATTAGTTTACCATCGTAACCATAAACCAAACCCCAGTATTAAATTTAGTTTTAATTTGAGATTTATAGATAAATCTGTCAAGCATTACATCGAATCAAATCGTTGTGCTACTTTATTTAAAACTTTTGAAACAGCTTAGAAAGATGCAACAGTGATGTTTTCAACCTGAACAGCACCTTATAGGCGCGTGAGTTGAAGGGTCAGGTCAGACATCCCAACCGTCTCTAATTTTGAACTGCTGACCAGAGGGAAGGCAGACAATCAGTAACGCCCGCCGTCAAAAGGGTTTTGTCCATTTTTGAACCCAAGATTGGGATATACTGTCACCCTTATTAAGTACCCACAACTGATATTATGAAGCATTCAGAGTCAACGTGACGCGAACCTTGGGCTTTTCTATCCACAGGCCGACATGCTAATATCTAGACCACGTCTGGCCTTTTTTTTTTTTTTTGCTATCTATTTGAGGGATAACAAACAACAAAAATTATATAAATTATATAATTAAACATCATATAATACACAAAATATGACAGTCAACGATCTAGCTATCTATGTATTTTTGGTTTTTGAATTTCGCGCAAAGCTACACGAGGGCTATCTGCGCTAGCCGTCCCTAATTTAGCAGCTTAAGACTACAGGGAAGGCAACTAGTCAGCACCACCCACCGCCAACTCTTGGGCTACTCTTGTACCAACGAATAGTGGGATTGACCGTCACATTGTAATAACGCCCCCACGGCTGAAAGCATGTTTGCTTGGACGGGGATTGGAACCCAGGACCCTCAGATTACGAGTCGAACGCCCTAACCACCTGGCCATGCCAGGTCGATCTATGTATTTATCAATCTGATATATATGTAACACAGAGTAAATGTCACATGGATCCACTTGACCTGCATACGAAACAGAAGAACGTCTATTTCCATTTTTGAAGAAAGCGTAACGTTTCTCATTCATCTAACTATCTCACTGGGTGAAAATATCCCACTCTGGTGTATAAAATGTTATTTTATTTCTTCTCTATGACTGCTACATTTATAATAATTTGACGTTTCTGATTGTACGCCAAGGAAATCATGCGAAAAATTGTGAATAATTACTCTTGAGTGTTATTTAGATTA
Organism: Limulus polyphemus; assembly: GCF_000517525.1. Taxonomy (NCBI): domain Eukaryota; kingdom Metazoa; phylum Arthropoda; class Merostomata; order Xiphosura; family Limulidae; genus Limulus; species Limulus polyphemus. The sequence continues at coordinate 44,868 of NW_013671926.1, read as the reverse complement.
CTCTTATCAAGTTATTTCCCCGATCCTGGTTTGTTTCATGTAAATCCTCTCCAGAATAGTGCTGTTTGTCGATTACGGTTTATATATAAGATCATTTTCCCACAGATTACTAGCATTTCTATTTCCAAGTACATGGCCGAGTCGGCTCTATTTAATTTATATTCTTCCCACGCTTCAGGAATTTCGTAATGATATTGTCTACACAAAACTCAGAATGATTTTGCCACAGCTGCAAAATTAGATTGTTCACATTTGAACTTCAGTGTTCTTGGGGGTTCAAAAAAAAAAAAGAGAGAGAGAGAATTGCCTCGAGAATTAGGACGTAATCCCCCTTACTGAAGAATCACGTTCGTTCCACACTTACCTTCCAAGGACTGCTTATTCTGCGAGCATATTTTCTGCCAAGTGATTTCAATTAATTATACTTTACTTAGGGCATGTGTGTGTGTGTCATAATTGTAAGGGAAATATCTTCGGATGTGTAAATATACTCAGCTGATGAAGCTAATCTTTTATGGCATCTCCCAGATTGAATTGAATATGTTGCTAATTCTAAACGATCTTACTTGTAATGTACTGTCAGCAGGTAACAAATGGTTGATATTTCAAATTCCAACTAACTAAATAACATCTAATGTTTCGTAGTTAAAATAACTAAGATGTTTATGTATACGATGTGTTTTTGTTACTAAAAACGTAGATGTGGATTGAGACTTCATCTTAAACTTACAAGTTAATACCAATACTGTTAATAAAAAAGATATTTACTGGATGTTTTTGTATGTTGCTCCGCTCAAACCTCTGATTCTAATCATATCTCGCTATATATATATATATATA
>NW_013671926.1:37608-43017 GCF_000517525.1 Limulus polyphemus | reverse complement strand
CGTGTTTCTCGTTACACTGTACAAAACTTTTTTGTGTTCACCGTTACAGTGTACAAAACTTTTTTGTGTTCACCGTTACAGTGTACAAAACTTTTTTGTGTTCACCGTTACACTGTACAAAACTTTTTTGGGTTCACCGTTTCACTGTACAACTTTTAAGATGTTGCAAATGAAAATATTTTAACTCCTCTCAAACCTTTCATCATCAAGTAAACCTGTTAACGATATACTAAGGTCAACTTTTTTACAGAAAAAAAGCACATAGAACTTGGTGAAATTCTTATTTTATCAAACTACAATTCATTTTTTTTTTACCTCTAATATCTGTAAGGTGTGTTTTTATGGACATCCCCAACCTTATATGTCGTCTCGAGAAGACGTTTCAGGTTCTGTGCTGAGTCCTAACTAACCGTCCCCTCAAGGAAAGAAAATGGCAGGAGCTGTCCATAAAATAAGCCCCTATGTTGAATGTACTGTCTATCTTAAAAGTGTAACCTTTTACTTCATTAGAACCAAAGGCTGACTGTTACGCGATATATTCTACATTGGAAATAACGTTTTCCTAAGAAAGTTGCTAGGCTTAGGATTTTAGGGTTAATAGGAAAGGCCCAAGATAGAGCATTTGGACGTAGTTTATATTGTTCTTAAATATTTCTGATAAATTTCTCTCACTTCCCCCTGTTGACATATATCATTAATGTGATTATTGAATATTTCAAACAACACGCGTTATTATAGAAATCGTTTTCTTTTTTAAACTTACTTACGAAAAGATTTAAAATAAAGGAAATTAGGTTTAACGCTCAGCTCTGCCCATTATTGATTTCTCTGTCATTCTCGTCTACAAACTGCGAAGAAGAAGCTATTCGAAATAGCCTATGTACAAAACGCTAACATAACAGTAATGCTTTATTTATTGGTGGCTTTAAACTGCATAACCGAGAAAGTATAGCACTCTGACTGGATTATATTTTGTTACGTTAATAGAGAAAGACGGCTTTTATATTCAAAATATTTATTTTTCAACATTGAGTCTGTTGTTTCAAAGCTGCTAAAAATGCCCACGAGCTGTTATATACGAACTTAGGATTTTTAAGGCAATCTAATTATGCGTAAATACCATCCATTTATGCTCGCTGAAAACAAATATCAATTTAAAAGATTTCCAGCTTAATAGGATCTTGGGTTCTGTGGTACAATCTTTAAATTTTATTAACGGTTTTCCATAGGTTCGATATCGCACCAAGTCGATGATGTAAAGACAGTAACACGACACAACCAATCTTCTAAAGACAGTAACTGGACAAAAACAGTGGTTTTAAGACACTAGTTGACATAAACAATGATGCAAAAATAGTAACGCGACACAAACAATGATGCAAAAATAGTAACGCGACACAAACAATGATGTAAAGATAGTAACTAGACAAAGACAATGATGTAAAGATAGTAACTAGACAAAGACAATGTTGTAAACACAGTAACTCGATACAAACAATGATTTAAAGACAGTAACTCGGCATAAACGATGATCTAAAGATAGTCACTTGACACAAACAATGATGTAAAGATAGTAACTCGACATAAACGATGATGTAAAGACAGTAACTCGGCATAAACAATGATCTAAAGATAGTCACTTGACACAAACAATGATGTAAAGATAGTAACTCGACATAAACGATGATGTAAAGATAGTAACTCGACACAAACAATGATGCAAACACAGTAATTCGGAACAAACAATGATATAAAGACAGTAACTCGACATAAACAATGATGTAAAGATAGTAATTCGATATAAAGAATTATGTAAAGACAGATCTCGACATAAACGATGATCCAAACACAGTAATTTGGAACAAACAATGATGTAAGATAGTAACTCGACATAAACAATGATGTAAAGACAGTAATTCGGAACAAACAATGATGTAAAGACAGTAATTCGGAACAAACAATGATGTAAGATAATAACTCGACACAAACAATGATTCGAAGATAGAAGCTCGACACAAATAATCAACGTAAATAACAAAGTCGACTTAAGTTTACGTCGTTCATTCGTATTCTCATATTCGAATTTACAAAGTTCATATTCTGGATTCTCTGGAATGATTGATTACCATTTCTTTGATTACCTTATAACAACAGGTCCAGTAAAAAAAGAAACCTTTTTGTTTTATGGCTCTACATTTCCCCTTTCAGCTTCATAAGGAGCATATAATTACATACACAGTGACGTGTAATACAAAATATCGTGCAACGAAAGGGTGTTTTGATTTGTTGTTGTTGTTGTTGTCGTAAAATTATCAAAGACGTTTACAGAATCTTAGATCACCATATTTGTGATACTTTGAAATACGTGTCAGTGAGCTAATAGATAGAAATGATAACTAGACCAGTAGAGTGACTTTAGCAGTTCACTTTTTAGAAATGTTCATATTTTCACCTATCATTGAAATCTCGGTGAAATAACTGAAGATAGTTGATTATTGTCTAGTTATATATCCTTGCGAGAAAACGTTATTATTTAACAAAAAACATTGAGTTCGAGAATTTATAACTGCCCATAACAATCAAACACATGTTATGCTTTGTATAAAAGTTTTAGACAGGTGGAGCCACAGTGTAACGTATCTGTTTTCTTTTAGACAGGTGGAGCTACAGTAAAAACAGATACGTCAAACCACACACTCTTATAAACTTTTCTCAGGTGTTATATTTGTTTAGATATTATTTTATTTCTATGTTGTCAATCTTGTTGTTGTTACTTTCTTGATACAAAGCTATATAATGCCTATCTGCACTCTGTCCACCGTGGGGGAATCGAACCTCAAACTTAGCGTTGCAAACTTACCTGTGACCCAGTAGTGGACATTTTTATCTCTCGCTCTTACATTCAGAGCAAACTAATTCTGTCTTGATCGTGATTTGTTTGGGTTTGTGTATAACACAAATTATAGCATCGTTTTGAGAATAAGAAAAAAAATCACATTTAAAAGAAAACCGTGTTACCATTTAGATAATAGTTTCATTCATAAAAAGTTGAAATTAATAATATAACAGAATCTCTGAATTCCTTCTTTTATTTTTCCATCTACGATTCGCTCAATCATACTTATAGATTTATCTAACCATCTACTTACCCAGTTATCCACCCATCTTCTCAGTGTCCTATCTTTTTATTCGGTCATATTAATCTGCACACTAGCGGCCTCTCGCGGAACCCTAAAAATACAAGATGATTCATCTTTTAAGCATGAGACAGGCTATCTTGTCTCTTATGTTTGTTTGTTTGTTTTAATTTCGCAAAAAGCTACACGAGGGCTAGCCGTCCCTAATTTAGCAGTGTAAGACTAGAGGGAAGCCAGCTAGTCATCACCACCCACCGCCAACTCTTTACCAACGAATAGTGGGATTGACCGTCACATTATAACGCCCCCACGGCTGAAAGGGCGAGCATGTTTGGTGTGACGGGGATTCGAACCCGCGAACCTCAGATTACGAGTCGAGCGCCCTAACCACCTGGCCATGCCGGGCCCTTCTTGTCTTTTAAGCATGAGGCAGGCTATCTTGGTTATATTTATGTGTCGCTTATTGTAGGATTCTGAGAATACTATTACGATGAGTTACTAATTTTTAATTTAAAAATGTTACAAAATTTACCTTTTTTTCTTCTCTCTCTCTCTCTTTTATATCTTCATCAACTTCTCTCTTTGATTATAGTTTGAGTTCCACTCAAATACGTTGTCTTGTTTTTTGTTAAGTTCCAAGATAAAAAAAACACGATAACTTTGTCTCCAGTTTTCAAAACTTCCACTAGACAAAATCTAATAGACTTCCCGCAGCATCAACTTAACGTACACTTCATGACGGGCCTGTCACATCACACACTTCTTAATGATTTTAAATGGATTTTCCTCGCAGCTAGATTATATACCATAAAACATGGGTTTACAGAACAAGTACCAGTAATTCCTCAAAACTCTTAACACGTGTTTTTTTTTGTTCAGCATGCTTTGAGAGAAAACAAGTATTAAAAGATTTCACTTCAGTCCAAGTTTACTTAATAATTTAATGTTTTCTTTCAACGTACGGTGTACTGGTGTATAGAATTTTTCGTGTTATCTTTCACTCCTGTTTTCCTTCTATCATATCTACTGAAGGTAAGATGGACTTGTTATTAATACAGCCATGTTTATTCATTACAATATTAAATTGGTGTTTACGCGATACCAAATGTTCGTCTTTTCTTACTTTAGCGAACGTTGAAAACAGTTGTCGCACAGAGAACAATTAAACCATAAAAACGCTCATAAAATCCCGCTTTTCCTAAAGCTTACAAAACCAAAACTATCTCACAGAAAAGCACCTAATTTTGTCAGAATTGTAATCCTTTCAATAGATGGCTTGAGTTTCAACAAATAGAGTGAGCTAGAGACGAGCATGTCAATTTCATAGGATGCATCCAAATACACAGTTATAAAAATTAAATTTTACATTTTAACCCGAGAGGACACGACTGTCAGAATTCCGTTGTTCGACGCAATAGAGAGAGGTTTCTAGAATGTTACAATGATGTCTGTATGACGTTACTAAATTTGTTAATTGGTTATACCATTAGTTACTGGTTATAGCAACCCAGATATTAACCAAAACTTATCACGCTCCCTTCGTTGAGGCCATGGGTGCGTTAGAAGTGTAACGGTCAAATACCACTATTTGGTCTGCCAAGAGTACTCCAACAGTTAGTGGTGTTGACTAGCTGCCTTCCCCCTAGACTATCATTTAATATCAGGGACAGCTAGCGCAGATAACTCTTAAGTATCTTTATACGCAACTCAATAAACAAAAATTATTTTAAACAAACATGCCAGATTTCGTCGTGTTTTTATGATAAATAAGTGAGCTAGTTTATTTTACTCTCTTGTTGATTCTAGAGAGATGTGTTTATACATGGGTAACTAATAAAAACAAGAAAGTCTAATTTCCTGCAGAGTAAACGATGTATGATGGTCATGGTAGACCAAAATATTGAAACTAACAAAACTAACATTCGCTAGAGATAGTTTTAGTGTGTGGATGATGAAGAGAATATTAACAAACCTCTCCGTAGTACCAGCAATAGTCCATACTTTATATGACAGATCAGGAGAGTGTTAACTAACCTCTCCGTAGTACCAGCAATAGTCCATACTTTATATGATGGATCAGGAGAGTGTTAACAAACCTCTCTGTAGTACCAGCAATAGTCCATACTTTATATGATGGATCAGGAGAGTGTTAACAAACCTCTCCGTAGTACCAGCAATAGTCCATACTTTATATGATGGATCAGGAGAGTGTTAACAAACCTCTCCGTAGTACCAGCAATAGTCCATACTTTATATGATGGATCAGGAGAGT
>NW_013671926.1:32349-36997 GCF_000517525.1 Limulus polyphemus | reverse complement strand
CTCTTGTGCTACTATTTTTACCAACGAATGATGGGATTGGCCGTAACATTATAACGTCCCCACGGCTGAAAGGGCGAGTCAAGACCCTCAGAATGCGAGTCGAGCACCCTAACCACCTGGCCATGCCGGGCCGAGATGGATGAGGAAAACGTTACGAAGTTTCTATCTTACAGGTATAGTGTAGAATGTATAACCAGGTGTTTATTTAACAGTTCTGTGATCTGATTCTCTGTCATGCAAAATGTAGAGTATAAATTTTACTTTTAAAGAAACTATTTCTACATTTCAAATTTACAAAATCAATAACGGCAGGACTGCTACAACTTATCAATGACAAGAACCATGGACTCTGTGCTGTTTGAAGAAAATATATAAATGCCTAATTATCGTATATTAAAATAGAAGCAACCGCGAAGTAATAAGAAAGTTTAATACTTATTTGAAGGACCCAATGAAACCAAGTCGTAAGTATAACAACCGCCACTCACGAATACTATTTAACTGCTTTATTGTTATCAAATGCCGGAAACTGGTTGGCTTCTTGCCGTAATCATGTTACCATCTCAACGATGTGCTAACTCTTTAAATAGTAAATATATCGGATGAATTTGTTTTAAATATTATATTTTGTGAACAGGCAAGCTAAAGGTAATTACAATTCTCAAAAATACTCAGTAACAATACCAGACGATAATACAATACTCAGTATCAAAAGCAGACGATAACTACAATACTGAGTATCAAAAGCAGATGATAATTACAATACTGAGTATCAAAAGCAGATGATAATTACAATACTGAGTATCAAAAGCAGATGATAATTACAATACTCAAAAATACTCAATATCAAAAGCAGACGATAATTACAAGACTCAAAAATACTCAATATCAAAAGCAGACGATAATTACAAGACTCAAAAATACTCAGCATCAAAAGCTGACGATAATTACAAGGCTCAAAAATACTCAGTATCAAAAGCAGACGATAATTACAATACTCAGTAACAAAAGCAGACGATAATTACAATACTCAATATCAAAGCAGACGATAATTACAAGACTCAAAAATACTCAATATCAAAAGCAGACGATAATTACAAGACTCAAAAATACTCAGTATCAAAAGCTGACGATAATTACAATACTATAAATACTCAGTAACAAAAGCAGACGATAATTACAATACTCAGTAACAAAAACAGACGATAATTGCAATACTCAGTAACAAAAGCAGACGATAATTACAATACTCAGTAACAAAAGCAGACGATAATTACAATACTCAGTAACAAAAGCAGACGATAATTACAATGCTGGTCAAGACAACTTTGTAAGTTTCCTGGGTTTTGGTATGATATGTGCTGATCAAGACAACTTTGTAAGGTTTTAGGGTTTGGTATGATATGCGCTGGTCAAGACAACTTTGTAAGGTTCCTGGGTTTAGTACGACATGTACTGCTCAAGACGAATTTCCAAGAATCCTGTGAAGAAAAATATCGCCCAAATAACAAACAGGTGAATTTTAAAACAATCGATATTGCTTATCCATGTCTAATACAAAAATTTCTCTAACAAAAGCTTATTACGCCATATTTTAAAAAGAAACTAATGAGATGTATTATTTCTATAACCAGTAGACAAAATAGAAAAGTTTCTAGCTATGTTCCAGTACTACTGAAAATAAAATGTTGGCTTGAGTACAAAAGATGGCGCTTTCTGACTACAATAGTACTATATCTAAAATGACTTGTTTTCAATACTTATTCACAATAGATTTTAATATTCATTACGATCACATTTTTTATTAAACACAAGTGCAGAATGATACACAAAGACGAGATCGTCAGAGATCCAGCCCATGGTATATCTTCGTTTTATTTCGTACAGTATCTGAGTCATGAACAATTACAAAATCTGGTGTTGCTACACAAAGAGCTATTAGTGCTCTGCCCACTATGAGAACGAAACCCGGTTTCTATTGGAAGAAGTTTGAAGACATACCACTGGGGGGCGCTATAGAATCCAATCATGTAGTTTCATATTTTAGATTATTGTGCTAATAGATTAGCCATAGATAAACCTCAAAAAACGTATAAAACAAGTACAGATATGAATTATTCTTGACTTTTTATACAGCAAAACAGAGAGCTGGTGATAATTCGTTTTGTTGATGAACATTCCTATAAACTCTAAACAGTTTCAGACTTACAGCTCACATATTCCGTCCGACGTTACATATTTAAGTTTAAGTTGTGATATGACTTTTTACTAATTTATATGTTCGTAAAAAACGTAATCATAGTTAACAATATCAACAAATTATCCAGGACACAGATACTTCACAGAAATAACAACCTGACATGGTTTCGAGCAGCGACATTTTCAATCAGTATTTAAAGTTTAAAGTTTCTTGAAGTGTCTGTCGATGGGTGAATTTTAGATCTTCAAACAATGTATCTTTGGTTAACCGTCGAAAGCAGGAAACATAGATTGTAAATTTTCCGTTCGACGTTTTACATCCAGTTTTGGATTATTCCCAGAACAGTCCTTGATGAATAACTTGGAGTAAAATTTTTCCAGAACTTGATATTTGAAAAACTAACGAAACATTACGACGTTTTGTCTTAAGGGCATTTTGAGCTAGATTCCGACTGTTTAAGAATAAATCGGCTGGTTTGGAAAGACAAATCGAGTTGTCATGAGTTTAGTTTGTTTTATTAATGTTTATTCAGTATCTTGACAGGAATGCTTAACTTCTCAAACAAAGATTCGCAAAATGGATTTGTTAAAGTGTCGAGTTGGTTTTTATTTGATTCTGTACATTAGCTCATTTACGTATCTGTTTAACATTGTTTCAGCTGAGTCAATTAAATTATTAAAATACCAGAAGATCAATTTTGTTGGCTTTGTGGGGAACTTTAACGACAAGGGTTTGGGAAAAAGATATTTAAATAAATAGTTTATTGTTTGGAACAACAAAATATTTATTTCTACGTTTAAGGACATAACATCTTTATCAACAATAATTGCAACTATTATGACTAAATAAGCAAATTGTGCACAAGACCGACAATGAAAATTTAGGTTTTCGTCTGCAGAAAAACACTGTAAAAATCAGAAGGTTTTTTTTTCTTTAACTTACCTGAAATCAAGATGGTACTTTTTGAAACAAGTAGCCGAGTTATGTAGACTTTTAACAGTTTTATTCAATGTGTTGTATTGTTAATGAAAGAAGTAACATTATAATGCAGAAGCTACACTTTTAATTTATTGGGCTTCTTGACTGAATATCCTACCAACACAATCACAGGGTAACCGACACGTGTCCTATTATACCTACGACAAGGCAAAAACATTGTTATAAAATCATGTTCACTTAGCTCATCGCGTGATTACTCATGTGGTCTGAAATGTAATTGAGTTTCATGTACAATAGTCTCATAGAAGTGGAGCATCGAGTTTGAAAAACTAAAAGTCATTTATAAGTCAGCTCTAGATCTCAAAAATACATTTGGATGGAAAGCCATCGGGTAATTAGAAACCGGCTAATGAAACCAGAATGTTTGTGAATTGGTTACGAGTGTCAGAATGTTACATGTCCTCGGACACCTGGATAAAACAGACCATCGTCCAAAGCACAAGTACACGACCACAGTCTGTCGATTCTGGCCAGTACCATTTTCAATATGACTGTTGCGAGATTGAATTAATTGTTCGTAGCCGCTTGTGGATGCAGTTTCAGTATGCAGGTGGTGAAAAACAGTCTTCATAAGGCCTACCTGTATGTCAAAAACCTAGTCACCTAGTACAGTGAAATCCAATCACTTCACTCTCTAACAATGACACCAATAATATATCCAGTGGATCTAGTGAAGTAAAATCCACTCACGTCAAGACACAATACAGCTCGTCAACAATGGTACCAATAATAGTATTCAGTGGATCTAGCGAAGTAAAATCCACTCACGTCAAGACACAATACAGCTCGTCAACAATGACACCAATAATAGTATCCAGTGGATCTAGTGAAGTAAAATCCACTCACGTCAAGACACAATACAACTCGTAAACAATGCACCAATAATAGTATCCAATGGATCTAGTGAAGTAAAATCCACTCACGTCAAGACACAAAACAGCTCGTCAACAATGACACCAATAATAGTATCCAGTGGATCTAGTGAAGTAAAATCCACTCACGTCAAGACACAAAACAGCTCGTCAACAATGACACCAATAATAGTATCCAGTGGATCTAGTGAAGTAAAATCCACTCACGTCAAGACACAATACAGCTCGTCAACAATGGCACCAATAATTCCATTTTTTTTCTATCATCTCAAACTTAGAGACACCAAGCTCACATATCCTTCCCCCCAAATAACTTTGCACGAAATTCGAACAAACAAACAACCAAGCCTCCCCCTCAGGGGCACAACGATATGTCTGCGGATTTAAAATTCTAGAAACCGGGTTTCGATACACGTGGTGGGCAGAGCACAGATAGCCCATTGTGTAGCTTTGCGCTTAACTACAAACAAACAAAGTTTCATTTACGAGTGCAATAATTTGCATTTCAGATCAGACAGATTTTTATGAAAATTAACCGTAAAGGACAATTGACAGTATTTTATAATAATGGTTTTTT
>NW_013671926.1:25671-31605 GCF_000517525.1 Limulus polyphemus | reverse complement strand
TGGTTAAATCATGTACGATAAAAACAAGTTGGTAAATCGGATTAAGAAAAAACTATAAACCCCAGCGCTTATAATAAGCGGATTAGTGTTAAACGTGCAGAATGATTATCTGCCTTACCCTGATGAAGACAGATCCATTTGTCTGAAGTGCTAACGTTTTATCATCTTTTTTTTTTTCCTTTTTAGTATAATAATCCAGCTTTCAGGCAAGTCATAATCCCCAGTTTTACGTTACTTAAACAAAATAATCTAATCAATAAAAAAATAGGTATTTAAATTATCTTAATGTTACGTAAGACAGTTTGTTTTAACGGATATATATGTCTTAAAAGCATGTTCTCTCAAATGTATAGGAGCTATGATTTCAGAAAAACCAATATTTCTCCTGCACTAGTTTAAAAACACTTTTAGTGCAGCTGGTTCTATGATCCCTTAAGACTTTATTTATCACTATGAGAAGCTATAAAGTATTTATTTAAAAACAACATACCTCCCAACAAATACTTTAAATAAATATTGTCCTACAGGCCTAGTAAGAATTTTCAGTACGAGATTCACTTTCATGTTATGTTTTTAACGTTCAATAATATCTAAACGTTTTAATCCGGGATTTCATCCTCCTCCCCCCTCTCTCTCTACCTCCGGGTTTTGTTGGCTTTTGTGCTCCACTGAATCTTTTTTCTTTCTCATAGACTACACTATGCCATCCAATATTGAAAATCATATTTGACTTGGTCTTTTTTTTTTTATCAGATATTCTTATTGATGTTTGGCTCTGTCTAGAGAACCTGAAGTTATCGTAAAATGAAAAACAGAAACATAAAAGATTAAGTAACTTTTCACAGCAAATTCGGATTAGTGTGGGCAGCAACCAAATTAGATTTAGATATCCTAGTGATGTTTCTTTTTAAAAGTACTGTTGTAAATAACAGCATTTTGTTAGAGATTCTTGAAAGTGTATTAAAAAAAGAAATATCTTCAAAGTTTGCTATAAAATCGAAAACAAATTAAACATGAAAAAAAAAAACATTTATCACTATTATGTCTCAAAATTCGATTGTCTAGTTGGTTAGAAATATATTGAAATTATTATATACAAAATCGAGAGAATAGGGAAAAAAACCTTAATAGCAACAAACTCTTAATTCAGCAATATTTAGTTATCTTTGCTGTGACCAGGTATCTAAACCTGGTATATAACGTTATAAACGTTCCGCTAAGCCACTGGGTGCCATGACTGGGATATATTATAATAGGTCAGCGGTAACTATGCAGACTTACGACGCTAAAATTCGGATTTCGATTCCCCAGGTGGGCAAAGCACAAATAGCCCATTATGTAGCTTTGTGCTTAACAGCTAAACCATTTATCTCGATAGATAATGCCCCCGATGTTCAAAACTATATTTTTTTATCAGAAAATACTGCAGGATGAAAACAACTGTGAGGCTTAACTACTAGTATATTTGTAGTCACTCATTACACATAACTTTTACACTGTGAGGCTTAACAATAGTATATTTGTAGTCACTCATTACACATAATTTTTTACACTGTGAGGCTTAACAATAGTATATTTGTAGTCACTTATTAAACATAACTTTTACACTGTGAGGCTTAACAATAGTATATTTGTAGTCACTCATTAAACATAACTTTTACACTGTGAGGCTTAACTAATAGTATATTTGTAGTCACTCATTACACATAACTTTTACACTGTGAGGCTTAACAATAGTATATTTGTAGTCACTCATTAAACATAACTTTTACACTGTGAGGCTTAACTAATAGTATATTTCGTTTAATAATAGCACAATCACCTGAAATTAAAAACAGAATGGCTGTTTTAAAGTTTGTTATTGCTGCTCGCAAGTATTTTAAATATACTATTAGTTGAGCCTCACAGTGTAAAAGGTATGTGTAATAAGTGACTATAAATATACTATTAGTTAAGCCTCACAGTGTAAAAGGTATGTGTAATAAGTGACTATAAATATACTATTAGTTAAGCCTCACAGTGTAAAAGTTATGTGTAATAAGTGACTATATTCCGAATATTCGTAATAAAATCGTGAAAACTTGATATTTCTAAATTATCCGGTTTCATATAATAGCTCATCACACGATTAAAAAAGTCTCCAGTGGCACAGCAGTATGTCTGCGGACTCACAAAGCTAGAAAACTTTGTGCTAAACTTCAAAACAAACAAACAAAGGATTAAAAACAATAATTAAATGGATATCCCAAGTTTTTTTCTCATTCAATAAAAACCTCTGTATTTTAAATATTTCAGGAAACCTCAACTGCATATCAAAATTATTTAACTGCACATTTCACTAAGCTCAAAGAAAAGCTCCCAGTGGCTCAACGGTAATTCCGAAGCCTGAAAACCGGGTTTCGATACCCGTAGTGGGCACATCGCAGATAGCCCATTGAGTAGTTTTGTGCTTAACAAACCCAAACAAAACTCAAAGTGAGTCAATGTTTTATTTCCTCCAGTATGACGATAACGAACACTTTTTGTTTAGGCTTAATACTGTTACGACAGCGGTAGTCACGTGACGCTGGTAACACGTCATGATATTCTAGAAGGATCGGGGAACATCACAAATAATCCAGTATGTGCAAGGCGCCCTCTATTCCTGTATATAAGTGCGCCGGATAATGTGAGATTAATTAATCGGAATTGAATTGCAGACAAGCAGAGATAAAGACGGACAACTGAGTCAAGCGCGGTAGTGACCTTAAATAAGTGCGTAAATCATTGTGAATTATAACGTGTATTTTAAGTTGAATTGAGAAAGAATAAACTAGTTTTATTTAAGAAAGGACTTGTATCGCTGAAGTTTCATCCGAAAGAAATTATACGGGAAATTATCAAACAAGCAGATACGTAACAATACCTTACGTTCACAATTAGGTTATCTGAAACATTATAATACTTAAAATATCCATCAACAGGTATATCTCACCTTTGTTAAATTTTGTCCATTGTTTCTCCTGTAGTTGGAAAAGTCATTGATTTTATGTTTATTGTGAAAAATAGGTCATGCTTTCTGTTTTGTTTTTTGTAACGATGTTATTCTAAGATATTGACCACTTTATGTTCTGGAAGACCAGAATATTGATCAGAATTCTTTTCTGCACACCTAAAAGAGATGTTGAATTATAGGTTGTCACTTCTGCTACATCTGTTTTTCATATACTTGAATACAATGTGTGCCGGACATAAGGGTTCCTCGTCGTACACGTATTAATGCATTTTACGTACTTACATAGGTTTCTTTCTTATATTTGGTTGAAACTTTGAAAACGTTTTCGTTGGTAGATTTATAACCCACGTGAAATTTTCTTTACGACATTTTTGTGTGTAAAAGGAAGAGAAATGTTATCAATCACTAGCAACCTGTTTGTTGCAGGTTCATTATTTAATGTTTCTAGTAAACTCTAATGTTTCTTTCCCTGAATATTTTCACGTTCATTCGTTGTGGAAATTCACATCCGGGGATTTAGGTATTGTTTATACATCCTAGAGAGCAGAAAATTTCATAAATCCTACTTCTAATAAACTAAATTATAATCAAAAGAAGAAGAAAAAAAACGTTAAAATTTACTGTTATTTGTTATCAAGCACAACGTTACACAAAGGGCTATCTGTGCTCTGTCCACCACGGGTATCGAAACCCGGTTCCTAGCGGTATAAGTCCACGGACATACCGCTGCACCACTGGGGGCGAAATTTACTGAACACTTATTTATATTTGTTGTTCTAATTCTGTATGAACGAGAGTGGTCTTATAGTTAGCATTCCAGGCTGAAAACCGAGAGTTCCAAGGTTCGAGACCTCAAGTATGCCGCTGAATACTCTCCGTACTTTCATTTGTGGGTGCGTAATAAAATTGACAGTCAATCTCGTCATGTAGGTGGAAGCTCCCCTCATTATGGTCAGGACAACTATAGAACCTTTTGATCTCTGAACTGGCTTTTTTAACCCACGTGACGCATCAGATGCTTGTTTGTTTTGAATTTCGCGCAAAGCTACACGCGGGCTATCTGCGCTAGCCGTCCCTAATTTAACAGAGACTAGAGGAAAGGCAGCTAGTCATCATCACCCACCGCCCACTCTTTTACCAACGAATAGTGGGATTGACTGTCACTTTATAACGCCACCACGGCTGAAAAGGCGGGCATGTTTGGTGGAACGGGGATTCGAACTCGCGACCCGCAGATTGCTAGTCGTGCTCCCTAGCCATCTGGGCATGCCGGGCTTACCATCAGATGCCTTTCAGGTAAGAAAACATCAAATTTTTTAATTTCATTAAACTATGAAATCAGTAATATAGTGACAATACGTTGAGTGTATGTATGTATATATATGTATTCTATTTAAATGTTAAAGTCAATTATCAGTTGTGTATTTCACAAAATAAAGTAGCTAATGAGCATGGCATTGATTTCTGAAGAGCAAACATTAACATAAGTAATTTATCAACATTATTTAAATTTTATGACTTCAGACTACAGAATCACTGTATTGATTATTATATCATTATGTAAGCTACTTATTTTAAACAAATTCGGAAATCTTAAAACAACATTCCTGTAACTATATTTGTAGCACGAATAAACGTCTTACATTGGTTTAAGTTCTATTCAAACCTCTGATCAGACCGCTTGTAGGTTATTAGATTTAGGACCGATAACACTGATAACAATGAACGAATTAAACCAAATCACTTAAGTTTTTATTCACTGACTTAGGCCTTGACCCAATGGTTAGGGCACTCGACTCGATATCTGCGGGTTGGAAGCGTTATAATGTGACGGTTAATCCCACTATTCATTGGTAAAAGAGTAGCTCAAGAATTGGCAGTGGGTGACGTTCACCAGCTGCCTCCCCTCTAGGATATCACTGCTAAATTAGGGTCAGCCAGCTGGCGGTGGGTGAC
Organism: Limulus polyphemus; assembly: GCF_000517525.1. Classification (NCBI taxonomy): domain Eukaryota; kingdom Metazoa; phylum Arthropoda; class Merostomata; order Xiphosura; family Limulidae; genus Limulus; species Limulus polyphemus. The sequence continues at coordinate 26,654 of NW_013671926.1, read as the reverse complement.
GCTCACCAGCTGCCTCTCCTCTAGGATGTCACTGCTAAATTAGGGACAGCCAGTTGGCGGTGGGTGACGCTCACCAGCTGCCTCCCCTCCAGGATATCACTGCTAAATTAGGGACGGCCAGTTGGCGGTGGGTGACGTTCACCAGCTGCTTCGACTCTAGGATATCACTGCTAAATTAGGGACATCCAGCGCAGATAGCCAGCCCTCTAGTAGATTTGTGCGAAATTAAAATCAAACAAATAAAGATAAATAAATCCGTTGGGTGGCTTCCATTACAGAAATTATTATTCTTATATTAATGTTTAAACATTAATAGAAAGTTCTTACACTAAGCCTAAGACAGACCAACATTAACATTTCATTTCGTTCTAATTTCTTTTCACTTTAATTCGTCATTGAGTTTGAGTTTACTTTTGTATTATCACCACCACAGAAGGTGAGCGGGTGTTATGTTTTCACTCCTGTGTGTGTGTGTGTGAGTTTGTCAGCAAGATTTCTAAAAAACGGCTGAATGGATTTGGACGAAAGTTTTTATACATTTGGACTACGACCCAACTTCGAAGTGATTCGTTTTTGGAGGGTCAAGGACAATTTTTGCTCTATAACTCAATCAAAAACGATCGGATTTTGATTAAACTTAGTGGACACGTGTAGGATATGTATTCCTGTCAAAAATTTGTCATATGTCCTGCCAAAAATGGTTCGTGTCCGTTGATAACGACTGACATACAAACACATTTTCGTATTTGTAATGTCTCCGTTTTCATGTTGTTTGCAAAAGTTTGCACAAAAGAGCAGCTGGATGTTTTTGTTTTATATTTTTATACAAGAAGTGTTATTTGAATTACAGACTCAAAAAAAACTAGTCAATATTAACGCATAACCTTTGTTGTTCTTGTTTAATTTGTGACGGATTTATTATTATATATTTATTTTAATATAGATGTTTGTTTAAATTAAATTTATATTTACAAAAGTACATA
>NW_013671926.1:21323-24767 GCF_000517525.1 Limulus polyphemus | reverse complement strand
GATATGTTATGCTTATCAATCTATAAAAACAGGTATGAATATTATCTTAAATAAATAGTAAGTTTTAGGAAATTCAGCGTTCACAGTAGATAAAAAACATAAGCAAAGAATAAAAATTATTTTTCTGACAGAGATGAAACCAGTGAACGAAGATCACTAATTCCAGGATCTAGACAGATTCCACAATGTTAAGATTAGCAATCCAATAAGCCTTATAATCAAAGAAACTTTAAAATATCCAAAGAAATCACTTGTGAAACAAAAACACCATTTATCTTATACAGTGTAAAATATGTAATTAACAATATGTATGACAACACTTAGAGAACGTTTCAACAACCATAAATCTTCTATATTAACACCGAAAAAGATCTCCCTGTTACTCAACACTTTAACCAACCCGGTCATTCCATTAACGATGTTACTGTCCACGGCATTGAAACATGATTCAAAACTAAAGCAGATAGAGAAATAAAAGATTTGTCAGAAAATGAGTCAGTAGTTTTTATGAACTTGCAGGTTAGACAACGGGCTTTATTACATGGACGACAAACATTTTTGAGTGGGATATAATTCACTTTTTTTGTGAACAAGGAAATATTTTAGAAGTTTGTTTTTTTCAGAAGGAGACAACGGGAACTTCAGGAAATATCTGTTTAAGGCGATCGTTAAGTTGTTGGAGATGAAAATGTTTTTTTCAGAATTCGTGAAACGTTTCTGAGTTTAAAGTAACAGGTAATAATAAGAGGAATTCTATTTAATAGTTTAGTCTTGTTCTGATTTAAGATGTTTTTAATGTTGTTAAACTTGTCAATTTGTCTGTCGATTTCGGTATCTATATATATCCTCTTTGTAACATGGTTTGTTTTAGATCCTTGGTGTGTTTTCTGTAGTACTTTTAAGAATATATTATATAACTTCAGCGTGATCTTAAAGCAAAGCAACACAATAAAGTTCCTTATGAGATTCCGTGCCACTGTTTCAAGACCTTGCGGCCACGATTATTCCCGATTCTTCTAGCCAAAAGGTGAAGTGAACAGGATTTAATATTTCCAGTAAATCCATATTCGGAATCAGGTAAACAAAGTTGTAGATCTGTCTGTTAGCTTTGGTCAATGAAGACTCCTAGATTTTATTACTTTTGCTGAGATATTATCTCTACTAGAGGGCCTACTTGATATGATTTACTTACATATCTCTATGTGCTTTGAACACTTGTTCTAAGTCCAACAACGCCTTTGTTTTTATCTTATATCCAAGTCTGTCTGATTTGTATTATACTTGTTATGCCCTCCACCAATAAGAAAAGCAAATAGTATTTTTAAGACGATAAGACATGGACTCGAGCTTCTCATTCTTTTATTTTTTTCTTACCCTAATAGATTTTGATATGGAATTTTCCTTTTGACGATAAGTTGAGATCCAATTGTACAAATAAGCAAAATAAACAACAAATTTATGTAAATCATCAAAAGTATTCATGTGAAAGCATGTTGGTAACCTAGTAGTGTGTCGTCTTGGTTCATAAGATAGATATATGTGTGTGTCGTCTTAGTTTATAAGATAGATATATGTGTGTGTCGTCTTGGTTCATAAGATAGATAGATATGTGTGTCGTCTTAGTTCATAAGATAGATATATGTGTGTGTCGTCTTAGTTTATAAGATAGATATATGTGTGTGTCGTCTTGGTTCATAAGATAGATATATCACATATATCTATCTTATGAACCAAGACGACACACACATATATCTATCTTATAAACCAAGACGACACACACATATATCTATCTTATGAACCAAGACGACACACACATATATCTATCTTATGAACCAAGACGACACACACTGTGTCGTCTTGGTTCATAAGATAGATATATGTGTGTGTTGTCTTAGTTTATAAGATAGATATATGTGTGTGTTGTCTTAGTTTATAAGATGGATATATATGTGTGTCGTATTGGTTCATAAGATAGATATATGTGTGTCCCGTCTTAGTTCATAAGATGGATATATATTGTGTCGTCTTAGTTCATAAGATAGATATATATGTGTGTCGTCTTAGTTCATAAGATAGATATATGTGTGTCGTCTTAGTTCATAAGATAGATATTCGATGGATATATTTCGCGCCAACATACACAAAAACCATATTTGCATATATCCGTCCCTAATTAAACTCACTAGTTATTGTGAAATTTGCACGAAACTAAGAAACTAACAAACATTAAAATGTAGGATAGTGATCAGAAAAAGAATCACTGGCGATGATAAAAAAAAACTATATAAATAGCGGATAAATTCAACAGGAAAATGTAAGTTCTGTACATATAAAAATTATTTCTTGTTTAAAACAAGCCTCCTTGTGGCTAAACGGTATGTCTGAGGGCATATAGCGCTAGAAATTGGGTTTCGAGACCCGTTGTGGGCACAGGGCAATTAGCCATTATTTAGTTTGCGATTAACAACAAACAAACAAACAAAGCGAGCCCCCTGTTCACTAAACAGTATGCCCGTGGGCTTATTGTGCTAAAAATCGGGTTTCGATACCCGTTGTATGTAAGCTACAATAGAACTCTTTGTTGTTGTTGTTTTTTACACATTATATATTTTTGTTTACTTTTTCCCCACTACTGTCCTTTTTTTTTTACGACATCGTATATTTCAGTAAATAAATGCTGCATTCCGCAACTGTTATCACATTCCTATAACTGTGAAGTCATAAAATGTGGTTAACGCCTTTATGTAATGAACGACACCTTTCGGGCATTATCATTTTATTGGCAATTTACAGGAATACTGTCCGCCAGCGTGGCAGGAAGATATTTACCACCTTAGAAAAAAAATAAGTGATCATAAGAAAATTTACTGCATAAAGTCATCACTGAAACCGACACAAGCTGCAGGCGCAACCTTTATCCAAGTAAATCTTATAATCACGAATATTAGAAATATGTTTATAGCTACTAGCAGTAGCATTAACCATAAACCACGTTGTGACTATTCATCGAAACAGACACCTATCGCCACACGAGTGAAATGATGTCACGTCCACAGGCAGTAACTACAAGTAACACATACGATACTGATGGTACGTAACCTACTACTTGGACATCCGAACTCGTATGGTATTGAAGATGGATGATGGCAAATACGAACAGTTACAACTGAGGGTTATTAATCAGAATATACGAATCCTTGTGACAATATAAAAAAAACATAATCTTAGCCCGAACTTCGGGAAAGTCTGGGTTTCTCTGAAAGATTAATTGAGTAAAAAAATTAGGTTTTTTGCCCGAGTTCAATTCCCCTTCTGTTTTGTTAATAGAGTAAGTTTATAAAAATGACGTGATGCCTCTGTTCTATCACCTTATCCACTGTTTAAAGACAGTGTAGCATCATTTTTACGTTGACATGTAGCACTTTGGAGAGAAACTGGGTGACA
>NW_013671926.1:19613-20424 GCF_000517525.1 Limulus polyphemus | reverse complement strand
CAAACACCTTCTTTAAGGAGTTTTCTCATATTCTTTATATGTTTACGTATTGTTTCATGAGAGACATGAAATTTCAGGGCCATTTCATTAATGTGTTACCTTGGATTAGACTCAACAAGCGTCTTCAGTGCATCAATATCAATTCCAACATCACAGTTTTTAAGGCTAAAGTTACCTGAACGAAATTTGCTGAACCATCGTTGACACTTACAAACGTTCAAAACATTTCCATAAACTTCTTTGATGTAATTTGTGGCTTCAGAGGCGTTGTTTCCCTTCTTGTATTCAAACAGCATTACATGTGTATCTCGTCGTGTGCCATCATTATAAGGGATTAGAGTATACTAAACTTTACAGATTAAATAGGCTACACTAGCGTGACGTTTAGTCTGTTCATTTAACTATTATACGTGATGTACGTTTTTTGGGGAGTGGTTAATGAAAGCGTTTCATAACGCGACATTAATGTCTTGACGACCTAATAAAATGAATATTGCACGTTTTATGTGTTTCTAGGCTTAGCTACTATAAACAAAACGAAAGAGGTCAGCATTAAATCTCATAATAGTAACCATGGTAACTAAAACATCCGAAAGAGTTGAGCACCAATGTTAAGAAACCAAGGAAACGAAAAACCTCCAAAAGAGTTGATTACCAATACTTAGAAATCTAGCAGAATCGATATAAAATGTTTTTTCTTGCATTATAAAGTGTTGCCCATAACAATTACGTTTTAGGTGTTGTTATATGATAACATAAATGAAATAGTTACGATCTGATCCCTAATTATATTTATTAGCAGAGACCCGCG
>NW_013671926.1:16975-19008 GCF_000517525.1 Limulus polyphemus | reverse complement strand
CTAGTGAATAATGCGCATGCGCGGTTTTTCATGGGGAAACATTCTAACTACGCATGCTCATGCAGCAGGTTCTCGGTCAGAAAGCGTAACGGTCGTACATACAAACAAGCAGAATAATAGTATAGATGTTTAAATAGAAGTGTTATATTATTTTGTAATTGTCAACAATTTTATTTACATAAACACATACGCTTTATTGGAAATTGTGATATGAAAATATACAAGTTTATATTAGATGTTAAATTAAGCTGGTAAAAATTAATGATCCCACACTTTACTTCGGTGTAAAAATGTATTTGCTGACGTACTCGCTCAGCGCATAGGAAAGACATAAGGAACCTCGAGTGACATAGAGGGACCTTATCCGAACGCTGGCTTCCTTTTTCACTCCTTGAAAGGGGCCCTAAGAATACGTGTCAGCTTTGGTAACAATCGGTTTAGTAATTCTCCTGTTACAAGGGGGACACACAGTTTAGACGAGCTTGTGAATATATATTTGAAAGTTATACCAAATTACATTGCACGTTCTGAAAACCCTATCGATATGAATATCACGATTAGCACCTCGCCACGACGCTTCTTCGCGCTTGAAAGTTATACCAAATTACGTCCTGAAAACCCTATCGATATGAATATCACGATTAGCACTGCGCCACGACGCTTCTTCGCGCTTGAAAGTTATACCAAATTACATTGCACGTCCTGAAAACCCTATCGATATGAATATCACGATTAGCACCCCGTCACGACGCTTCTTCGCGCTTGAAAGTTATACCAAATTACATTGCACGTCCTGAAAACCCTATCGATATGAATATCACGATTAGCACCCCGCCACGACGCTTCTTCGCGCGTCGGCACGTTGAACGAGATTCCTTAGATCGTTTTGTATTGGCAACACACATATTCTATAAGCCATTCAGAGCAGAAATTCGAAGGAACAAAACTACCTGACGTTCGCCGTCTATACAGAAACGTTAGAAACGTTCAGCATGTTTGAAACTAGTTAATAACAACTCCTCAGTCTTGAGCCTTGTATATCATAATACAGGTGTTCTTAAACTGTGGGTTGCGACCCCCTGGAAGCTCGAATAGAGATCTCAAGGGGTCACGGCCCCCTGGAGGCTAGAATAGGATTATTAAGCATTTGTGACCCCAGGAGACTAAAATGGGAGTATTAAGGGGGTCGCGTTCCCCAGGAGGCTCAAATAGAAGTATGAAGGGGTCACGGGCCCCTGGAGGCTAGAATAGGATTATTAAGGATTTGTGACCCCAGGAGACTAAAATGGGATATTAAGGAGGTCGCGTACCCCAGGAGGCTCGAATGGAAGTATGAAGGGGTCACGGCCCCCTGGAGGCTTGAATAAAGATCTCAAGGGGGGCTCGCGAAAGATAAATGGAATTATAATTTCTCCTTGTTTTTTAGTTTGAAAATAAACTAACTGTATTTGTGGAATTGTATGATCCTAAAAAAAAATGTTCTCAGTTTATCTTTAGGGGTATTTCGATTGTTCAAGTTCATGAGGGGAATCGCAGTCCTGAAACGTTTGAAAACTCTGGCATAATACATCAGGTTATAATTATTTAGGCTTAGGATGTGGAAATAAATATATATATTAAATACGAACACTTCGATACTTAAAATAATATGTTGAAGTCTTTGAATATAAATTAAATAATACGGGAAAATTTTAAAAAGTCTCTGTACTGTGTTAATGTAACTGTATATTCAAAATACAGTAGAATAAAGAAAACTGTCAAGTAAAAGATCCTCTCCGTTATGTGTTAACACAAGTACGTGATGCCTCATTTATGTCTTAACATGAATACTTTGATCCTCTCCGTTATGTGTTAACACAAGTACGTGATGCCTCATTTATGTCTTAACATGAATACTTTGATCCTCTCCGTTATGTGTTAACACAAGTACGTGATGCCTCATTTATGTCTTAACATGAATCCGTTATGTGTTAACACAAGTACGTGATGCCTCATTTATGTCTTAACATGAATACTTTGATCCTCTCCGTTAT
>NW_013671926.1:3393-16018 GCF_000517525.1 Limulus polyphemus | reverse complement strand
TGATGCCTCATTTATGTCTTAACATGAATACTTTGATCCTCTCCGTTATGTGTTAACACAAGTACGTGATGCCTCATTTATGTCTTAACATGAAAACTTTGAACCTCTCCGTTATGTGTTGACACAAGTACATGATGCCTCATTTATATCTTAACATGAAAACTTTGATCCTCTCCGTTATGTGTTAACACAAGTACGTGATGCCTCATTTATATCTTAACATGAAAACTTTAGCCAGCATCGTCGTCCTATTTATGGTAAGTTTAGTTTTCTTGGTTGATTTTTGTTGTTGTTGTTGTTGTTGTTTTTGGGGGGGAGCATTATATTTTCTATCAACTTATACCAAATAAAATGCTCTCCATCCCCAAAGAATCTTGATGTGTCAAACGGTAATCCACTTTTTTTTTTCCAACCTTCGATGAGTAAACATTTGAGTTTAATCTGTTTCATTGGACTTACTAACAAAACTAAAAATTTAAATAATTGACTGGGGCTTTTGAAGGTGTGGAAGCTAAAACTATACGACGAAATGTGGAAGGGCTTTTGAAGGTGTGGAAGCTAAAACTATACGACTAAATGTGGAAGGGCTTTTGAAGGTGTGGAAGTTAAAACTATACAACTAAATGTGGAAGGGCTTTTGAAGGTGTGGAAGCTAAAACTATACGACTAAATGTGGAAGGGCTTTTGAAGGTGTGGAAGCTAAAACTATACGACGAAATGTGGAAGGGCTTTTGAAGGTGTGGAAGTTAAAACTATACAACTAAATGTGGAAGGGCTTTTGAAGGTGTGGAAGCTAAAACTATACGACGAAATGTGGAAGGGCTTTTGAAGGTGTGGAAGCTAAAACTATACAACTAAATGTGGAAGGGCTTTTGAAGGTGTGGAAGTTAAAACTATACAACTAAATGTGGAAGGGCTTTTGAAGGTGTGGAAGCTAAAACTATACAACTAAATGTGGAAGGGCTTTTGAAGGTGTGGAAGCTAAAACTATACGACGAAATGTGGAAAGAATTTCACGTAAAGCTACACGAGAACTATCTCGCTAATTTACCAGTGATAAACTAGAGTCAACACCACCCACCGTCAACTCTTAGGATACCCTTTTACCAACGAATAGTGAGACTCACCTTCACATTGTAATGCCGAAAGGGCGAGCAATATTCGGCGACGGGAATTAGAACAACCCGCGACCCACGGATTGCGAGTCAAGTGCCCCTACTACCAGGCCGTGTCAGGCCCTACCGACAAGGAAGGCGTCGTTGATGTGAAGGTTGGCTTCTATCTATTTAGAGCTAACGTCGGTGTCTCTGTTAGTTTTTTCTCGATAATCAAAGTCTTCACTTCAACATAATTAATCACGTAAATTGGTCAAATGTTTTGTTTTTCTCCCGATTTCAGAATATCGTCATTTGATTTCAACATATTTGTCAGTTACTACTACAGATTGAGCACATCAGCTCTAATGAGTTTATAAGTACTGTAGCATCTACATATCTCATTGAATTACCGAGATCGTGTGGATTTCTGTCTTATCTTACCTTTTCTTTTTTTGGAAGTTTTTTCGAACAACAGTTTTCTATGACGGGTCAATCCATTAACATTAATATACATATTTTGTGTGTAAGTACCTACGATTAGGTTATTAATCCTCAATACGTAACACCTGTTTTTGTATAAGATCATATAATTGACGCCTTTTTATGTATAGATGTTAAAAGACTCACATCCTGGATATTCACCAACTTTCTCTCACGATTCTGAAGGAGTGAACCGTGTAAATAAAAAACATTAAAACACTATAGCGTTTATTTCTTTATTTATTTAGTTCTATTTTAAGAATATATCCTATATATCAATTCCGAGAGAAAACTACCACGAAGTGAGATAAGTTTATAATGGGTTGTGATGGGTCTATTACTTAAAAAAATATTTTGTAATAGCTGAAACAAAGATTTGTTCAACGAAGCTTTAAGAACAAACAGATCTCTTAAAGTGGCCTACCTACTAATCAATATTGTGGAATATGAAATTAACAGCGTGGCCCAGTTCTAAGCGTGCTCAGACCGAGAATCTAAGCGTTCATCGTTGGCTTTCTGTTCTTACAAAAATGTGCTACGAATTTATTTTATTTGTTTGTACCGTGTCCACGGGTATCGAAACCCGGACAATTTTACAAGCCAAGTGTTATAACTGACATTGTTACAAGCCAAGTGTTCGAACTGAAATTGTTACAATCAAATTGACTTGCAACAATGTCAGTGAGAAAACTTGGCTTGTAACAATGTCATTTAGAACACTTGAATTGTAACAATGTCATTTAGATCACGTGCTATAACTGACATTGTTACAAGTCAAGTTTTTTCACTGACATTGTTGCAAGTCAAGTGCTATAACTGACATTGTTACAGGCCAAGTTTTCTCACTGACATTGTTGCAAGTCAAGTGCTATAACTGACATTGTTACAAGTCAAGTTTTCTCACTGACATTGTTGCAAGTCAAGTACTATAACTGACATTGTTACAGGCCAAGTTTTCTCACTGACATTGTTGCAAGTCAAGTGCTATAACTGACAAGTGCTCTATTTCAGTGATGTACGTTTGTGTTGTTAGTGTAATATATTCTTCCCATAAAAAATCACTGAGATATCTCTCGTTAGATCACTGTATATGTTACTTATAAAGAGTAGTACAGTATATATTGATTGTTTCATCATATTGTTGCCCCGACTGATAACAATATTTTCGGCCGTAAACCCGATAATATCCCACGAGGTCGGCCAGCCCGTATGGTAAGCTAAATGATTTCTGCATAGCCTTTGTTAAACGGTATGAATTATTAGTTCTGTCCATTGCTAGTGCGATACGACCTCAATCTTATTTCGAAAATAAATAGTCAGAAAAACTGATAGATAGATGTTCAAACTTTACAACATCAAGCACCTTCAATCGATCTATGTTTCTTTACCGTGGCAGTTATTTAGATTTAAACCTTTTAACCCCAGGCCAAATTAACTTGACCAAGGGTCAAAAGTAATCGGGGGTGCTCAGAATCATTATCTCTTCACCCCGCTCACGGGCTATATGTATCGTGAAATAATAATAATAATAATTACAGTAAAAAGAGAAAAGAAAAAAATGAGTTTAACGTGACGGCTAAATAGTTGCAACTTAAAATGTCGTCTATAGACACTTTTGATTTATATTAGGTAAACTTATTAACGGTCTTTTTGCATGTCATCTAAATCATGATAATTCAGTTGTCGAGACCGGTGTACCGGCTTTTCTTTGAAATATTGCTAAGACTTGAGTTGCTGTAACTAATCCAAATAAAGTTTCTAACTGCGTGCTGATGAGCACTAGTTGTTCGAGCAGAATTTATTATGTTTAATTATCTCGGGAAAACTCTCTCAGTTTTTTTTTCATTTTCGTTACGTAAAGTTGTGAAGAACTTCAAGTTTAAAAGAAGCTCAATTTAGAAACGATACACCAGGGGTTATCCAATCATGTTGGAGCAACATTTGAGTTCAAACGAATAATTTGAGGGCACATAAATTTTCAATAGTTTTTTTTGTGAATCTGAGCACCAAAAATAACTTCTCTCTCTCTCTCTGATATTTTATATATTTTAAGAGTCCGTTATACTCTCTGGCGTTTCGATAAAGGAAGCACTGAAAACTGTAATGACGTACACAGTTTCTTACTTCGAAGACAATAAGCAGCATCTTCTTAATATCAGCAGTAATTACTTGAGAAGACACTGATAATGGCGAAAGTCCGGGAAAATTTCGCCAAAGCAGCTGAAACGGACTTGTTAAATCTCTAACAGCACAGAATAGAGAAAGAACGAAACAACATCTGTTGATGGCAATCCGAGAGAAATCAGAGTAATTGTAGCCACAAATAATGATGATGGAGGTCGTCGGGACAGCTAAATGGATTAGGCTTAATTAGATCCACTTCTCCTATCGTCCATTTAACATGGCTGCCGGTAGGGATTTCTTCAGTTTTTTGTTTAAAAAAATTAAATAAAAGTTTGTAATTTAAGAAATACGCCACTCATTTTGCACACACACACATAAATTTCGATAAGTTTACAATTTCACCAATTTCGTCTGAGTTTCTGGTCCAAAATAATAACTTACGATAAACAGACAAAGATTCGAAAATGGAGATTAAAAAAAAAAGAGTCAGAAATAAATATAATATAAAGAAATCATTTTTCATTTCTTTTTAATCTACAAAACTTTCACAAATTTGAGCACTTACACGCGTTTGTCGCACGTTTAATACGAGTCACGCGACCATAAACGGCTTTGGAACGCAGCGATACTTTTCGTCTATCAATTAAACATCCTCCCTTTGGTATTTCTGAACTATTCCACGATTGGTGCTGCTGGATAATTCCTTAGAATTATACTATTGTGTTATCTAGTAACATTGTTCGTGTGAGGTTTCAAAATGCATGGAACGTATCTTCTACCTCTGTTTTACATATTTTGGATGACCAAATGGCGTGGGTTACAAAAGCGCTCTTGAAGAGATGACCCACGTACTATGTATAAAGAGATGACCCACGAACTATGTATATAATTGTTGATTCTTATGTGGATTTCTCTAGGTTTTTCCTCATACGCACCTATTAACAGAAGGGGTATTCGTCGTTTTGTACTCACGGTCTTTTATTTATGTATCTGTGTTTTGTCCAATAAATACGTTATATTTATGTAGTACCAAAAACTTGTGCCCGGTCTCTTTCTTCACCAAGGCAGAATTCTGATTAATTCAGCAACAGTTATTGGTCTGAGCGTGGCCTGGTGATTAGCCTATCAGACTGGAGATCCGAAAGTCTCGGAATCGAGACGGTTACGCTTCGAAGTTTCAGCTATGATTGCGTTATAAGAGTGACAGTCAATCCTATTATTTTGTTAAGAATACCCGCAATAGACATTCTAACTAGGAAAGTTATTATTCTTACCTAGACAGTGAGAGTTTCCCAAATGAACACTTCTGGAACGTTTGCCTTAAAATACCATATTATGTATATATGAAACATCGGAAGGAAACTATGATAAGTTCCTTCCACTATCGGAAGGAAACTATGGTAAGTTCCTTCCACTATCGGAAGGAAACTATGGCAAGTAATAATGAAAATAAAAACGAGAAGATTTTCTTCGTAAACATTGCGGATGTAAAACTACTGTAATCGATAATAAAGTTCACATCTTCAAAAAACTAGTTAAACAAAAACCGTGAGCTAGAACTCAAACCTCCAGTGTACTTTAGGCTCATATTAAAATGGTAAAGAGCTACACGAGGGCTATCTGCGCTAGCAGTCCCTAATTTAACAGTGAAATACTAGAGGGAAGGCAACTCTTAGGCTACACCTTTCCCAATTAATAGTGGGATTGATGTCACATTATAACGCTCCCAAGGCTTAGAGGGATGGCATGTTTGGTGGGACAGGGATTCGAACCCGCGATCCTCACATTGCGAGTCGAGCACCCTAACCATCTGGCCATGCCGGGCCACGAATAGTGGGATTGACCGTCACATTATAACGCCCCCTCGGCTGAAAGGGCGAACATGTTTGGTGGGACAGGGATTCGAACCCGCGATCCTCAGATTGCGAGTCGAGCACCCTAACCGTCTGGCCATGCCGGGCCACGAATAGTGGGATTGACCGTCACATTATAACGCCCCCTCGGCTGAAAGGGCGAACATGTTTGGTGGGACAGGGATTCGAACCCGCGATCCTCATATTGTGAGTCAAGCGACCTAACCACCTGTCATGCTGGGCCACGAATAGTGGGATTGACCGTCACATTATAACGCCCCCTCGGCTGAAAGGGCGAACATGTTTGGTGGGACAGGGATTCGAACCCGCGATCCTCATATTGTGAGTCAAGCGCCCTAACCACCTGTCATGCTGGGCCACGAATAGTGGGATTGACCGTCACATTATAACGCCCCCTCGGCTGAAAGCGACCTAACCACCTGTCATGCTGGGCCTATAAAGATAAGATCGAGAACTCGATTACAAATATAAGATGGTTAAAAGAAACCGCGAAAAATCGAAATGTACCAATCACCGAACGAAATGCCAAAGTAGGCCACGCCCCCAAAACGATAGATCGACGCGGTGATAGGACACGATAAGATCAATCAAATATCAGTTAGCCATTTGAGAGCAATGAATAACATAATATACTGTAAAGAGTTATCTGCATTTGACAGACGTTGGTTAAGGAGAGTATCCGTAACGGTTTTCGGGTACTACTCCAGCACTTATGTGGTAAGTATATACTGGCGACATCTGGTGTGTTCACCAGGTTTTATGGTGCTGATGTTGAGTCTATATACATATTACCTTACCCTTCAAAGAGACGTAACATAACAAGTACCCTAAAAAAATGTCGTGTTAAAATGGTATGACAGGATTTATGAACATTCAAGGTAAAACTAAGTCCAAGTGAGAGTGTGGAATTTGTATCATAATAAACTACTTTCAACTAGGTGGTCATCTGTAGAGCGCCACGCAGCGGTGATTATATTCGGCTCTCAAAAAATACGAAAATGTGTCTGTATGTTTGTCGTTGTCAATGGACACGGACTATCTTTGACAGGACATACATATCCTACATATGTACACCAAATTTAATCAAATTCGATCATTTTTGACTGAGTTATAGAGCACAAATAGCGTGGCAAATTGATCCTCGTGTTAAAAACTGATCACTTCGAAGTTGGGTCACAATCCAAATGTACACCAACTTTCATCTAAATCCATTCAGCCATTTTCGAGAAATCTTGCTGACAAATAAATACACACACACACACACAGGGGTGAAAAATATAACCTCCATCCACCTTTGGTGACTGGGGTAATAAGTGTTTGAAGAATGATTCAAAATTCGTATGTAGTTAGTAATGTTTTATCTTGTCTGAGTCCACATGACGATCAGGAAGGACAGTGACACAAATCAGTTTGGAATCTCGTATTCAGTCAACATCTCGTAATCAGTCAACATTAGACAGACAGTATTAAGGTAAAAGAGCAGAATTCTATCCCATATTTGGCATTAGTTTAACAATTAAACGTTATTATCGGTTACCTTGCCGATCGGAAGGTCCAAGGTTGGAGCCAGAGTTATAAAAAAAAATGACTACCAATTCCATTGTTCGGTTAAGATTAACCGTGTAGACGACGGCTAAAGATAACTTACCCGCCCTTTCTCTGGTCATCAGTTAAAATTAGGGACGGCTACGCTTGAACTATGTTGTGATTTCTTTCATGAATACTAAGCCTAATGTTTCGATATTATTTTTTTTCAAAATTACGCTCAATTGGATATATCAATGAAAGAACATTAGTTATGTCTGTCTATGATAAATCAAAATTTGACTATATAAATATACATTGTATATCTTATTTCTCAATATGAATATTATTCAATGTAATATAGCACTTACAAACTGAATTTATCGGTGTACTGACTTCAAACTTGGCGTGACAACACTAAACCACATTAAATCAAAAAACTGTTCTTAAACTACATTATTTGCTGAAACATACCATACATAAGAAACAAGAGACCGGAACAAATAAATTAACTCGTGAAAGAAAAAACTTTGAAACTCTCAAAAATGAAAAGCTCTAATGGCGCACAGCTGGTTGCGGCGCTAAGCCTAACATTAGGTGGGAAAATTTGACGCAAATCGAACCGACAAAAAATTATAATGTCAAAGGCCTAAATAGGCGGGAAACAGAATCGGCTCTGCAAATCGAACTGAAAAAAATAATCGAATTTCACAACTCAGTTAGACATTAGGCGTGGCTGCCAACAGATTACAAAATCGGCATGAAATTCGCAACGGGACAAGCTAATATCGTAATCTGTTTCGATACTAAGCTAACATTAGCTAATATCTGATAAATGTCTTGAAAATCGATCTGAAAATCGAACTATAATGTCAAATATATTTCAGTACTAGGTCTACATCAATAAAAAAAAAATTACAGAGTAATTCGACACGAATTGAAAATTCCAAAACAAGCAATGGCACGTGAATGAGGTTTGAGTTTGATGACCCCTCAACATGGTAACAGCCTTGATTGTTTGTGTTTAAGTGCAAAGGCAAAAAATGGGCTATCTGAGCCATGCCCACCGCGGTATTGGACCCTGATGTTTTGCGTTATAATCCCACAAGCTTAGCGCTGTACCACCGGAGAGCATGTAAACTAACAATATAGAGAGTAGTTAATCAATTTAGTTAAGCACCAAACAATGAGAGTTTCCGAACGTTTTCTTTTTTATTTGTTCAAAAAGAATCAGTCTCATAGGCGCATGAAAAAGTTTTAATGATGGAAAATAAGTTATATAACTATTTGAATTATCTGCTAAAGACACAACAGGCACACCGTTTGCAAATTTATACACCGTACAGCGACAAGGTTATACACACTTTTATGAGGTTGCTGTAATCCTTATTACTGGCCGTGAGTTGTATTTAGACGCTGTACATAATAGGCTTAAATGTACCTTAAGTTATTCCTTTTCATTCTGTTCCATTTACTTGAGCTGGACGCATTTGTATCCTATTATCTGTTAGATAAATGCTATATTTCTGTTGCTGCTGTTTCCCTGTTGCAGTAGAGGAGCTTTATATCTTTGTGCCGCCTTTTTGTTTTACGTTTTTTTTTGATTGAGCGGATAACTGTTAGAGCAACTGGTTAAACACATGTGGTTGCCAGTTTGTTTCTTCTAGGTGCTTAACACAGGACACTAACAGAAAGATACGTAGGTGTTAGTAGTTCCTACTTTTGAACTAATAAGTTAGAAAGATTGCAGCTAGTCAACAGCACGCAACGCCAAAACTATTAGGGTTAATGTAATCCAGCATTTCCCAACCGGTGTTTCGTGAACCCCCTGGAATTCGAAAGATAATTCTAAGGGGTTTGCGATAAAAATTTGGTAATGGCGTCTTTTTCACTTTCTTGGTTCAATAGTTTTTACCAATACTTTAATTTCCTTCCAACTTATTAAAATATTTACCAAAGGAAATAGCTTGACGCAGAGCCAGATTTAAGACTATCTCTCTTATGTTCTTCAAAACAAGCTTGGAAGACTCATTAGTTTTAGTTAAATGGTTTTGTTTTACATCTTTTAATTATGTTTCAAGAATTATATTTAAATTTTACTGGGTATTAACTTTAAACTGATGACGATATCAGATATTCAGATTTTATTGTAAACGTGTTACATACTATGTGTTACATAAACTTTTGCATGACCAGGTGGTTAGGGCGCTCGACTCGCAATCTGGGGATCGCGGGTTCGAATCCCCGTCCCACCAAAACATGCTCGCCCTTTCAGCCGTGAGGGGCCCCCCAGTAGCACAGCGGTATGTCTGTGGACTTACAACGCTAGAATCCGGGTTTCGATACCCGTGGTGGGCAGAGCACAGATAGCCCATTGTGTAGCTTTGTGCTTAATTTCAAACAAACAAACAAACAGCCGTGAGGGTGTTATAATATGACGGTCAATCCCACTATTCGTTGGTAAAAGAGTAGCCCAAGAGTTGGCGGTGGGTGGTGATGACTAGCTGCCTTCCCTCTAGTCTTACACTGCTAAATTAGGGACGGCTAGCGGAGATAGCCCTCGTGTAGCTTTGCGCGAAATTCAAAACTAACATAAACTTTTTATTTTCAGTAAATTCAAAAAAAGTTCAAAAGTTATTTTATTTTTAGAAATTTATTACTACTTAAAAGGGGTTAGCTGCGAAAACGATTACACAAGACTGCGAATTTAAACTTGATAAAAGTTGTTTTGATGTTAATGACGGATTTTCCTTAATTCAGCTACGCAGATTTCGAAAATAATATTTATTTTCTTCTATCACGTACGGATTTTTTTGCAAATCGGGAAGAATAAAAAAAAAACTCTTACTTAGACCAAATTATTATTTTGTTTACCACAATGAACATTTTTTATTATTATGTTTGTTAACAACAATACAAACAAACTGAAGAAAAGGGAAGAACGTTGATGTCAAACGAATATACATCCTCATTCATCCTGATTTTTTTTTTGTGAAATCTACGTCTTTTAGTCTCAAAACTACGTGTTCTGATCTTTCTTTTATGTATTGCATTATGACGTTTTGTGGAGAAAAATGGATATCATTTTCGGATTTAGCGTACGGGAATTACTGTAAAACATGTAATGATTTCAAGAAAATAAATCCATTGTATGCCTTTGTTATTACTTAAGAAGTTCGCAAAGATGAAAAGATTGGGAATCGTTGTTCTAATCGAATAGTCTGATTTGACTGTCACTATTATAACGCACTCACGACTTAATGGAACGACCTAATGGTTAAAGTTTCCATACTGTGAATCCGAGGATTCGTGATTCTTGTCCGATTAGGGCCGTAGGTAGGGAATAAGAGTAACAATTAAATTCTACTATTCGGCCAGACAACAGTAGCACAAGATTTGACGTTGGATATTGTTGACTAGCTGCCTTCTCAGCCAGGCAACAGTAGCCCAAGATTTGGCGTTGGGTATTGTTGACTAGCTGCCTTCTCAGCCAGACAACAGTAGCCCAAGATTTGGCGTTGGGTATTGTTGACTAGCTGCCTTCTCGCCAGGCAACAGTAGCCCAAGATTTGGCGTTGGGTATTGTTGACTAGCTGCCTTCTCCGCCAGGCAACAGTAGTCCAAGATTTGACGTTGGGTATTGTTGACTAGCTGCCTTCTCTTTAGTCTATCAGTTCAACATTACGGACGGTTAGCGCAGATACCCCTTGTGTGCCTAATGCGTGAAAATGTTATATAAGCAAAGACATTCAGAATTAAACATTATACTGATGGTGTTCTGGTTAATAAATACTGTCAAAACAATAATAAATATATGAATGTTTGATTGTCGGATTCTATTGGTATATGTATATGCTCGAATATATATATATATATATATCCTGTCACTTTCAAACATTTCTTTTCACTGTAGAGTTCATATTGCTCCAACATTGTCCCGAAATTCAATGTTGTGGATCATAATGAGTAAATACACTCTCTCGCCCCCTGCAGACGTTATAAGAAACGATTATTTATCGGCTCAACAAGAAGTTTGGTTGTCGACTTTATTACACAAACTTTGCACGTGAAGCGCAGGAAAATTGGGGAGGCTAAATGAAGCATGATGTTATGTTGTCCACTGCCAAGTGACTCTCATCACAGGCCGTGAAATTCTTTTCTTCAGACGGAACTATTGAACAGTAAGAAATCAACCTAGAAAACGTTGTTGGGAGAGAGAGAGAGGAACCTCTTCTCTCTCGTCGAGGCGAACATGAAACCGACGTTTAGAGGTTCGTATATCAAACGTTAGCCTTTTTTTATTCTTTACTTTAGTATGGAATATTGAAGAGCCAGCTGCGAGAACATCTATAAATTGCAACTGACAACATCATTAGAAGACTGATGGCCTGAAATTTATGCGTCAGACAGAAACAAGAATATGTAATATTGAATTATGTAAATAACGTAACGAAGACTTTTGTTTCTTGGCGGGCTTGTTAAGGCCGTAGCAGCATGACAGAAGGTAAGGTTATTTTTTAAACATAAAAATGGAGGGAGCAACCGAGAATTTGCAAGCACAAATTATCACCTAGAATACAGAACTCATTAAGTATGAAAACACGGGATCGATTCCCCTTATATTATGATGAAGCGACAAGCTGGACTGTCACGAGCATTAAACAAAGGAAGCCCTGAATATATATATATAACCTATCTCACCCGTCAAGTTGGACTCTGACGAGTTTATATAAAAAAACAAGCAGGAAACAAAGGAAGTACAGAATATCTGTGAGATTTCAAATGTGTCTAGTTGAACTTATAAAATAATCTGAAGTCAAAGGAAGATAAGAAATAAAATAAATTATCTTAGTAACAATATGTGCTTGATATTAATGCTCGGGTTTAACCTTTCTTTATTTGTTTGATTGCTCGTCGCAAAGCTACTAAACACGCTATTTGCGATCTCTTCACCGCGGGAAATCAATACTAGGATTATTGCGTTCTAAGCTCGTAAACTCGCCCTTACGTTGTAGTGTTAAGAATTTACAAATTAGTGTTACGTGCCATGATTATTAAGTATTGAAATGTTTTAGGATTAAAAATATTATAACACTTGAACTCACCTACTCATAGATAATATTAATTTAGTAAAATGGTTCATATTTTACAAGAACTCGTGCCGTGATGAGTTTAATGTTTTTATATGCCGTTCTTTGGTATACGTTACAAACGATTATATCATTATTTTAGAGTCCAGCCCCCTTTCGGTGGTACGTTTACGGACTTACAGGTCAAAAATTAGCAGTTAGCTCAAGTGGCTTTGTTTTAAAACAAGAAAACATGGTGGAATCATAAATGTTTTTTTTTTTTTTTTTGGTTTAGTCTAGCAGTTCAATATATAAGGTGTTACTCAAGTTTCACAGGTAGTAATTTGGTTTAGTCTAGAAGTTCAATATATAAGGTGTTACTCAAGTTTCACAGGTAGTAATTTGGTTTAGTCTAGCAGTTCAATACATAAGGTGTTACTCAAGTTTCAAAGGTAGT
>NW_013671926.1:0-2655 GCF_000517525.1 Limulus polyphemus | reverse complement strand
TAGCTTTGCGCAAAATTCAAAACAAACAAACAAACACGTCTCAACGGCTCAAAGTTAGAACATATTGGGCAGATTGCGAGTCGAGTGCTCTAACCACAAGGGTATGGCAGGCCTTCTAGTCGTTCATTTTTATTAGTGTCCGGACTGCGAATCCGTATAAACGAATTTCACCCTTTATAGCCGTGGGTGTGCTATACGAATGAAGGTCAAAGTTTCCCAACAGTTGGCGTAGGGTGCTATTGGCCAGCTGCCTTCTCTATAGTCTGTCTGTTCAGAATTATGGACGGCTGTACACAGATAGTCTTTGTGTAGCCTTGCGCGAAATTCTAAAACAAACTAACATGTTGTGTAGGTAACCTATATTAGGCTAAAGAAAGATTTTTATTTTGGAACAAAAACCATTTTTGATCTGCGGACATGTGATCAATATATATACATATTTTTCATCAGTGAACTTTGAAACCAATAAACACTCGCTCCAGGTTTCTGACATTTTCCAGCACCTCAGAAATGCTCGTGATATATTGAACCTGTCAACGCGCCTTCTCGTTTCTACGGTAATTGGCAAGAACAAGGTAAACGTACAGTAATTATCAGTCTAGAAAGCTGAGAAAAAAGAAAAACAATAGATTAGCGCTGACTTCCACTGTTTGTCATGACACTCATCTTGTGCCCAAATATACTTCCCTGGGCATTGCTTTGTTTCACCATGAATAAGAAACCAGTAACTTTAAAACCTTTAGTTATTGTGTATGGTTTATCAGAAATCGAAATGAAATCATTGGCTCGTCTATTTTTTCAGAACTTGCTATATATAGTTATCGGTCCAATCTTTGTCGCAACCTTCTTTCATAAACAGATGTTTCTATAAGGATCTAATAAGTTTCCGTGTTGGTGTGTGAATGAATGTGTTCGATATCTTCAAAAAACCAAGGAGTCTATTGTTTGTGAAACACATATTATTGAATAATAATCCATTAGAAACAGTAATATATTCATGATCACCAACTGTTGAACTCTGGGGACTTTATCTGCTAGCTGACACTTCATACAACGAGTTTTAAGTTTTGAAACTTAATAGAGTTTGGTTTAGTTTAGTTTGGTTTGGTTCGGTTTGGTTCGGATTGGTTTGGTTTAGTTTGGTTCGGTTTGGTTTAGTTGGATTTGGTTTGGTTTGGTTTAGTTGGATTTGGTTTGGTTTGGTTTAGTTTGTTTATGTTTTAGTTTGGTTTAGTTTGTTTATGTTTTAGTTTGGTTAAGTTTGGTTTGAGTTTCGCGCAAAGCTACACGAGGGCTATCTGCGCTAGCCGTTCTTAAAGTAACAGTGAAAGACTAGAGGGAAGTCAGCTAGTCATCACCACCCGCAGACAACTCTTGGGCTACCAATCATTATAACGCCCCCACGGCTAAAAGGGTGAGCATTTTTGGTAGGATTGGGATTTGAACCCGCGACCCTCAGATTGCGAGTCAAGCGCACTAACCACCTGACCATGTTTTAATAGAGTCTAGTGCGGTAAGTGGCCAGCGTGACGGACTCTGGATCGGGTATTTCATTGTTATGTCCTATTGCTGACACACAATACACATATATATATATATATATATGTACATCGTGCTCTGCATTTTGTGGCTGTTAGTGCGTTATAAATGTGACGGTCATATCCCATACACTGTTTTGTCTGACCATAGTAGCCCAAGAGTTGGCGGTGTTGACCGGCGAAATTCACCAAACGATCAAGTTTATAATAGATATTGTAGATCATTCTTTATCGTAAGCAAGAACAACACACGCTCCAGCTTCTAAAAAGTGTCTCTTTAACGATATATAAATCTCAATTTTTGCCGTAACTTAGAGTTCTGAAGTAACACGTTAATCATAAAATTCTAGTCCCTAACATAAAATACTCATCATGTATAAAAGCCCCAATTTATCGATCAAGCTCCTCCATTGTCCCCAATTAGTTCTATAGCTACCTCAAAGAAAGGGGTAGGGTTTGTACCTTAAAAAACGT
The DNA here is from genome assembly GCF_000517525.1 of Limulus polyphemus. Taxonomy (NCBI): domain Eukaryota; kingdom Metazoa; phylum Arthropoda; class Merostomata; order Xiphosura; family Limulidae; genus Limulus; species Limulus polyphemus. The sequence goes on along the minus strand of NW_013671926.1, from coordinate 643 downwards.
TAAGCCATCTGAGGTGTCTGAACACCTATGCCAAGTTCGATCTCGCTAGCTTATGGGCGTGGAAAAGAATACAGTTTCAACAATGGCAACACCGGTATCCTGAGGAAGGGTCCAATAACACAAAATCCGAAACCAGATTCAAGTTCGGAGACCCATTACACCTAGATGACCTTCTGGTGCCCCAAATAAATAATAATATAGAGTTGTGCCATATAAATAAGAAAACCCCAATCACCCTGAGTCCTCCTGCCATGTTTTACTATGGGAGTAGATCGCGCACGAATCCATTCAAAAACACATAACCTCAATTAACGTAAGATATCGTGCATTTAAAAAATAGTACTAGATTTATTGTAGCACTTGTTATCCTAAAATGTTACATGTTTTGTCAACTTGAGGCTGTAACTGAAAATACAATTTAAACGGTGTTTCAACTAATGAATTTCATTTTAACTTAAAATACTGAACGTTGGCAGCAGCTACAACCTTATTAAGTATTGAAATTTGGCAGCAGCTACAATCTTATTAAGTATTGAAAGTTGCAGCAGCTACAACCTTATTAAGTACTGAAAGTTGGCAGCAGCTACAACCTTATTAAGTACTGAACGTTGGCAGCAGCTACAACCTTATTAAGTATTGAAAT
>NW_013671925.1:53501-54777 GCF_000517525.1 Limulus polyphemus | reverse complement strand
TGAAATAAAATTTTAATTTTTCCACTCTTTTTTTTCGGGAAAGATTTACGTGCTATTGGGTTGTAGAACACATATTGTTTATTCATAAGCTTTTGTTTGAAGTTAAGCACAAAGCTACACAATGAGATAAATGGGCTCTGCCCATCACGGGTATCGAAACCCGGTTTTTAGCGTTGTAAGTCCACAGACATACCGCTGTGCCACTGAGGAGCTAATTATAATTATCAGCGACATAAGGTACTTCCTATCAATCAAAACTGAAACTGTGAGCTTTTATGCTTGAAAGGTAGATATCTATCATTAACATCTGATCAAAGCAACTACCGGTGTAGATCAAAATTAAGATTTAATCCAGTAGTTAATTCAGTATACGGATATAAATTATTAATAATAATAAAATGATTCATCAGTTTACCTTGGCCATACAGCCAATAATATAATAAGAAGTCCGGCCAGTTTGTGAGGTCTAGGCTAGTAAATAACTTACTCTTTCTTTAAATGAAAAACGTCTGTAAAGTCAGTTAGGGTAAATTATATGTGATCGGACATCTAATGTTAATGATGGTGCCAGTGAACAGCAATAGATATGTTGGTATAATAAGAGTTTGCTTTTGTTTTTTTGGAAGTAATGTACAGAAATGTCAAATGTCTAGGACATAAATACAAAATAACGTCAAAAACTTAATTACTTGGCGAACACTCTTACCTCCGGAGACTGTTCGCAGGGAGTCCGTGCTATAGTTAGAAATACACCTATTGTTAAGACAGCTAAGGAACTAAATAAAACATTATATTAAGTCAAATGTGTCCAGTTATAATAACAGATTATTATATTAACAGTTTTTTTCTGAAATGATTTTTAGGATAGTTGAATCGAACCAGATGTAATAAAGTAATAATTACTTATCTTATTCACGTGTCTGGATTAATGGATTAACGGTTATATGTTTTGTTAGTTTTACAGAGAGTTAAATATAGTCATGATTAAAAGATAATAATAATAATAGCAAATTATAGTGGAACCTCGAACTTGGAGAGATTGTACTATTACTTTACCAAAACAATTTCTGCTTTTTTAGGCTACGTTCATCTGCTTTGTATAAGAATATGTGAGTAAAATTAAAAGTTCTATCTACCTAAAAGTTGGATCATCAAAACCAATGTAAGTTCAGATATCTCAAAGACTTGGTAACATTGAACAGGCACTTTATTCAACTTTTACCAGTCGTATTTTATTAACTGTAAACAAAATTGATATTTTCTTCTGTGTAATGTT
>NW_013671925.1:48122-53386 GCF_000517525.1 Limulus polyphemus | reverse complement strand
GTAACATTGAACAGGCACTTTATTCAACTTTTACCAGTCGTATTTTATTAACTGTAAACAAAATTGATATTTTCTTCTGTGTAATGTTTCAAAATATTTAAATTGCAAATGGGGATTTTAAAGTAGCCACAGCAATGATATTCTACACTCAATCGTACATAGAGAAGTCTCTAGGTTGTTTAAAGGATGCAGGTATGTATGTATATAGAAGGGTAACTATCGTCTCGTTTCGATACTTGTGGTGGGAACAGCACTTATAAATCGTTGTGTAGCTTTGTGCTTACCAACAAACATAGGCCCGGCATGGCCAGGTGGATAAGGCGCTCGACTCGCAATCTGAGGGTCGCAGGTTCGAATCCCCGCCCCACTAAACATGCTCGCCCTTTCAGCCGTGGGGGCGTTATAATGTGACGGTCAATCCCACTATTCGTTGGTAAAAGAGTAGCCCAAGAGTTGGCGGTGGGTGGTGATGACTAGCTGCCTTCCCTCTAGTCTTACACTGCTAAATTAGGGACGGCTAGCGCAGATAGCCCTTGTATAGCTTTGCACGAAATTCAAAAACAAAACAAACAAATAGGCGTTAGGAATTTAATGGCGAATGGGAAAAACAAAACAAACATTTTTTATAACCTGTTCAAGTTAGAACCGATTTATCTGTGCTGGAGGTGGTTGTTTTCTATATAAATCTGATACAGCGAAACAGCTTAGAACGACGATCTGGTGCTTTAGGATATTGATTAAGTAATCAGGACCTGCATGTTTGCACGCTTTAGTACAAATAAAGAAAGAAAAGCATTAACCAAGTCCAATGTTAAAATGTGACCCCCCCCCCCACGAGAGAACATGAAATTAGTGGTATAACAGGAACCTATGTGTTAAAGTGTTTGATATCCTGTTTTTTTCCCTTTTTTTTAAAGTCTCTATATAAATATTACTATATACATAGTCGCCATGTTAGAAACACCCAGTACGTCAAATTATGGAAATTGCTGCCAAGTATTTAGTTGAAGAGTTTACTATCATCTTTTTTTTTTCAACATTATTCCATTTCGCTTTGCCCTGGTACACAATATAGCCGCTTAATGCTAACACTGTTTATTGCAAACAATGTACTATTTTTTGTTTCTTAACACGAAATACGCGGATGAAATAGCTGGCAGGACATCAGATAATACTGAATTGGAAACTTTAACGAACGGAATTTGCCGAAACTTTTTTTTTTTTGGTGTTTGTTATTGTTGTTGTTGAGTACAAAGCTACGCAATGGACTAACTTTACTCTGCCCACCATAGATATAAACCCGGTTTTTAGCGTTATAAGCCTTCAGACTTATCGCTGAGCTACTGGAGACAAATGTTACCTTATCTAAGGTAATATTATCCAAATGTACGGTATACTACAAAAACTAACAGCTTTTAAACAGAAGTTGAATAAAGAAAAAGAAATAGAAAACAAATGATAGTTTCAGTATACCCTTAAAGATCTTTCTTTACGTGAACAAGCTTGTACATTGTACTAATTAATTTACGGCCTCATTAACAGGTGTATAGCACATGTGTGTATGACACCCACTCATACTTGCTACGCTTCATTTCCAGTCATTATGTCTTTCTAGAATAGTTTGAAATATTTCGATAGAAGAACAATAATTACTCTTCTGAAAAGAACGCCTGTAACTACCAAGGACGCACAATTTGTTGATGTACCAAGAACAACAGTCTTAAAAGTATGTCAGTAGGGAGCAACTGGTAAATTCTCAAGTGAAGAAACAAAAGTTACAGGAAGACTACCACGTGTGATTAGAACCGCCACACATTGAAACACGGTGTGAAACGAAAGAGAAAATCTTTAAATATATTCACAGCTCAATGTTAGAGTCGAACAACCGGTTCCAGAAAAACTATTATAAATCATATAAACACGTCAAAATTAATTTTCACTGCGAAACATTTGAAATGTTTCGAATAGCGTTCAGCCCTGTAAAACGAAAAATTAAAATCCATATTTCAGGCTTTATTACGAATCCTACACGTTTCTTGTTTATTTAGCGCAAAGCTACACAACGGGATATCTGCGTTATGTTCATCGCAAGATATCGAACCTCGTATTTTAGAGTTGTAAGGCCGTAAAACCTTCCACTGACCCTCCGGGGGTCTATTAATCTTACAGAAATATATTAAAGTATTACAAGTATGTCATCAGATCCAAAACAAATTTGGTTCACTTCTACCGCTATTAAAAATGACAAGGTAGACGGCATCTATGGTCATCTATCTTTTGGAAAATTCATTGACAATTAAAATTTGTGATTCACTGAAATAAAAGAACTTTTAACTTCATAAATGAAGTTTTACCAAGAATAAGAGATGTCAAAAATTGTTCATGAACAGTGTTGTTAATGTAGGGTACCTAGTAGTTTCTAACTGGGAAGAAATATGTTGTTTATACAGATGGTTTCTTATATTAAAATGGTTTTGAATATGTGAAATAACATGTATTAGAACTACATATTGACATTGTTTGGCATTTCGTGGGTAGTGCGAAAAATTATCGCTTTTGGGAAGGTTATGTAATAGCCCTTTCTGACACAAGATATTCATACACTCAGATCATAATGATTTGTTCAGATCGTGAATTTAGAATTTCCAAAGCGGATATATCACTCGTTCGTAATGGTATCGAAAGACCATTCAGAGACAATCCTGCTTAATACTATTTCTCATTTATATTGTAAATTTTGGCTTTTGTATTTTAGTTGCATTTATATATTTGTTGTTGTTTTTAATATTGCAGTTAACATTTGTCTTGTTTTGTTTGTTTTTCTGATAGTTAAGCAAAGTTACACGAGGGTTATCTGCGTTAACCGTCCCTTATTTTGAATATATATATTAGAAGGAAGACAGCTAGTCAACAGCACCCACCACAAACTCTTGTTCGACTGACTAAAGAGTAGGATTTCATAGTTACCCTTATAACGCACCTACGACCCTAAAGTTCATAGCGCGAATTTTTTTTTACGGTAAAGGAATGCGACGGTGGACCCGCAGATATATAGTCTGGCACGCTAACCACTGGGCCATGCTTAACATATAGATTAGTCTGGCACGCTAACCACTAGGCCATACTCAACCTATAGTTTAGTCTGGCATGCTAACCACTGGGCCATGCTCAACCTTATAGTTTAGTCTGGCACGCTAACCACTGGGCCATGCTCAACCTATAGTTTAGTCTGGCACGCTAACCACTGGGCCATGCTCAACCTTTAGTTTAGTCTGACACGCTAGCCAGTGGGCCATGCTCAAGATATAGTTTAGTCTGGCACGCTAATCACTGGGCCACGCTCAAGATATAGTTTAGTCTGGCACGCTAACCACTGGGCTACCTACGCCCAGCCTACAGTTTATATTATACACCTAAAGCTCGTATAGCCCAATTGGCTCTACTTTAGCCTTTATCTTTTTAACAATTAATTATTTTTTTATTATGCCTTTACTTAGTTATAAATCCTTTTGCAGATAACCATACCAACCCTGCAATAAAATGTTGCCCCCCAGTGGCACAGCGGTATGTCTGCGGATTTACAACGCTAGAAACCGGGTTTCGATACCCATGGTGGGCAGAGCAGATAGCCCATTGTATAGCTTTGTGCTTAATTCCAAACAATCATAAAATTGTTTCAGATAATGAATGCTCTTAGATTTGCTGTTAATGTTAACTTCTACTGTTTTGATATTAAATGAAAAACAAAAACGAAAAACAAACCAGGAACTGAATAGAATATGTTTTTAGATAGTACTTTTTTTTGTTTTCGCTTTTGTTTTTTATTTTGTAGTTCGTGATAAACTCTCGTGCGTCTCTTTTTTATTACGTACACATTTTCCATTTCAATTTCCATACTTTGTTTTTGTTTGTTTATGTATATCATTTATGCATCACAAACTGTGTTAGGTAATGGACTTCGTAAACTTCTTCCAGATATTACATATATGGATTTGAAACTATTGATAATTTTTCTTCAGGCTGGGGCGTAGCATGGCCACGTAGTTGGGGAGTTCGACTCGCAATCTGTAGATCGCGGATTCGAATCCCCGTCCCTCCAAACATGCTCGCCCTTTCAGCCTTGGTGGCGTTATAACGTTATTCGTAGGTAAATGAGTAGCCTAAAAGTTGGCGGTGGGGTTGTGATGAGTAGTATTTCACTCCCTAAATTAGGGACGGCTATCGCAGATAACCCTCTTGTGGCTTTGTGCGAAATTCAAATCAACTCCGTGCTTATCCATACCCGAAAAGTGACCACTGATATCAAAATGGTTCTTTTCTTAAAGTGTTAATAATATTCGCTGTTTTGCCTTGCTGAATTATACATTAGGAAGAGACTAAATGTTTTGACTAAGGAAATAGGCTTAGTTTTAAAGAGGCATCAACATACAAAATGACAAAACATACTACCACACTATTATACACTTATACACATTCCTTTATGTTATTGTTTGTAATATACTGCTTTCATTTAGCTTATTAGTTACTACACACGCGTATGGTATTCTAACATGCTGTGTTCTGCGGTAAATTCAAGGTATTGTATTTGTGACAAAGGTACTGCCCCCCCCCCCCCACCACACACAGTGGCACAGAGGTATGTTTCTTTTTTAGTTTGAAAATCAACTATCCACAAATTACTCGATGTAAAATCACTTCAATATTTAACTTCAATAAAGGAGAAGGTGCCAAGAATGAACCCATAATGACCCAATTTTTCAGGTACAGAAACATTTTTAAAGATCCAGCCAAATTCAAGCATGCTTATAGCAAATATACTGACGTTTAATTGGATCAATTAGGCATTTATGCTTCATTTATAAAGATCCAGCCAAATTCAAGCATGCTTATAGCAAATATACTGACGTTTAATTGGATCAATTAGGCATTTATGCTTCATTTATAAAGATCCAGCCAAATTCAAGCATGCTTATAGCACATATACTGACGTTTATTTGGATCAATTAGGCATTTATGCATCATTTATAAAGATCCAGCCAAATTCAAGCATGATTATAGCACATATACTGACGTTTATTTGGATCAATTAGGCATTTATGCATCATTTATAAGGATCCAGCCAAATTCAAGCATTCTTATAGCACATATACTGACGTTTATTTGGATCAATTAGGCATTTATGCATCATTTATAAGGATCCAGCCAAATTCAAGCATTCTTATAGCACATATACTGACGTTTATTTGGATCAATTAGGCATTTAT
>NW_013671925.1:44366-47398 GCF_000517525.1 Limulus polyphemus | reverse complement strand
CGGTAAAGGAACGTGAGCCACTGAACCTCAGCTCCAAAGTCCGGCACGCTAACTATCATCCGTACTCGATCCGCCAGCGGTGACGATCAATCCGCACAATTTCGACTTTCTGGGAAAGTATCCCTAATCATTAAAGGATCCTGATTTTTTCTTTCTTTCATTACTGGCTGTATTGTACCGTTTATGTGGTATTTACACCCTGAGAAGCATTTTCAGATGTCGAATATGAGAGAGGTATAACAGAATGAAATACATCCAGATTCTTACTAGCTGGTGAGTTAAACAACAATATGAACCCCAATCTCGGCTGTATGTATAGTGTTGAGTGTATATATATATATATGTATACAGTGTACTGAGTTGTTTCTCACTCACCATAGTGAACTTATATTTAGGGTTTGAAGAATCTGTAAAAATTATTCATTATTCAGCGGAGAAACTGTTAAAATAGTAAAGATAAACATGAAACCCAATCTGTCATTCGATTTACCACTTGTCACTTAGTTACAACAGTGTCGAGAAATTTTCTCCTCCCCTCCCCCGTCATCGGTAACCATGGGCAAGGAAAAATCGAAAGAACGAGACTGGGCTTCATTTAACAACACGTATGTATTATTGACCATTTCGTTTTAGTTTCGGGGTCTTATTGTTTATTTGGTTAAACACAGAGTTACACAAGATGTCATCTTGGCTCTGTCCACCACGGGTATGGGAATCCGATTTTTAGCGTTCTAAGCCCTCAGACTTACTATTGAAGACACCGGGGAGTAAGGGGGGAGTCCTATTGACAAACTACTTTAAGAATACTGATACAATTGCTCTTAAAATAACCATTACGGATACTTCATTTCGACATTATTTTGGCAACTATGAAACAAGTATATATATAAAAAAAATACATCAAATTTATAAAAGGGTACAAGTAAATGAAATAAATATAACACAAGTTTTAATACATAACTAGGAAGGCACAATCTATGAAATTAATCTATGTGATTAATTTATAATGAGCTCAAGTTGGTAAGAAAATAAAAAGAATTCTGCTCTCGCGTGTAAATATCATAAAGCATTTTTTACAATAAAGAATAAGCTTTAGCAATCACGCGAAGTTAGATGTGGAACACTTTCAAACGGACAATAGTATTGAAAAATACTTATTGAAGAAGAATTTAAGAGAAAAAAAATAGATTGAGAATTATGACGAATTGTTTTGCTGTTGTTCTTGTGATATTTTGTATTTGAATGCACAAAATTTATAAAATGTAAATGCAGTGCTGGTTATTTAAAGAAATTAAAACAATTAAGTGGCCTGCTTAGATTACTCACGTATCAGGTTAGATACGTAGAATTCTGAACGAATCTGATGGCCGTGCGGGGCGTCTCAACGACTACCCAAGAGGGTTAAACCTATTCACAACAAGTGATACCCACCAATCATCTCTAGTAACAAAAGATACTTTGAGCCAAATAGTTGATCAAAAAATTACAAACTGATCGACTTATCTAGCAAGAAACACCAGATCTAGCGACGCTTTAAAAACCTTAATATTGGGGGGCAAGTTTTCAAACTCAACAGGATGACAGTACCGGTACTCTAAGTATCTATAAGTAAATGAAGAAATTCACACAAAAAACCACTGCAATCAAAGATGGGGCTCTGAGGGATGACAGATCCATTCCCTAAATATCTTTCCCTTTGCAATGCAAACTACTCTCTATATCCACCCCTCCCTTACGCACGGTAATGCCATCCATACTACCCTACTCTTAATTTAATTTTTGCATAGTTAAGTGAAGTTTAAAAGCTTCCGACGTACGCACGCACTCACGTTACTCTTTTGATTATGTACAGGGTGTCCATAAATTATCTGAACAATTACAAAAATTAATAACTTCAAAAATATTATAGATAGAACACTTCAGTTTTATTTAACTTGACGAACAACTCATAAAGTTTTTTCTTGTCGAAGTATACTTCCACATGTGCACCGTTTGTTGCTCGAAGAATGTCTAAACGATATTCTATCTCCTTCTAGGTCAGTGGTTCCCAATCTTTTGTGACCCTCGCACCCCTTCCCTAAAAAGTGTGTGTTAAAATTTTCCTCTTGATGACATTTGGGGGAAAACGGACCTTGTATAGTTCTCTATCGCTCACCCCTGGACCCTCATTTCGCACCTCCAGGAGGGGTGCCAACACCCCTACCTGGTTGGAAACTCCTGCTCTAGGTGTTGTTCAGCATCTCAGGAGTCACATTCATTATTGTATCAATTATTCTGTGGCGAAGATCCACGATATCACGAACAGGAGCTGAACATACCTGATCTTTCACAACCCCCCACAAGAAAAAATGCAACGGAGTTATGTCAGGGGAACGTGGAAGCCATTGTGTTGGTCCATCTTTACCAATCCATCTATCTGGGAATGTGTTATTCAGGAACTCCCAGACGTCAAGACTCCAGTGTGGTGGATTACCGTCTTGTTGAAAAATAACATGAGGCAGAATTTCTAGTTGAGGGACAACAAACAGCAAAAGTATGTCTAGGTAATTTGTCCCAGTCACCGTTTTTTCAGCGAATAAAAATAGCCCTACAATTCTATCAAGCCATACCACACATTAATCTTTGGGCAGTCACGTTTGTGCTCGTATACGACGTGCAGATTTTTTTACCTCCAAAACGTAACCTTCTTCGCCTGAAAACAAACTTTCTGTCAGATATTTATTATCCCGATCTATTCGATCGAGGATTTCCACTGCAAAATCATTGCGCCTTTGTCCATAATCTGGTTCGGGAGTGTGCAGTAATTGCACTTTGTAGGCACGCAAACGCAAAAGTCGTTTGCGTAACATTTTGTTCATTGTGCTTTTGGATAAGTTAAGTTCAAGGGAAGCATAACGAATACGTAGACTTCATTGGATTTCTAATAAACGCCCCTTGCACACGATCAACTGTTGCATCAGATACACTTGGACATCCAGCTCCCTCTTGTAGTAACACACTACCAGTTTTTCAAACTAAGCTTTTATGCAGTT
>NW_013671925.1:39215-43391 GCF_000517525.1 Limulus polyphemus | reverse complement strand
CCACCAAACATACTTGCTCTTTCATTGGTAAAAGAGTAGCCCAAGAGTTGGTGGTGGGTGGTGAAGACTAGCTGCCTTCCCTCTAGTCTTTGATTGCTAAATTAGGGACGGCTAGCGCAGATAGCCTTCGTGTAGCTTTGCGCGAAATTCAAGACCAAACCTTCAGTTCAAAATTAGAGACGGATAGCGCAGACAGTCCTTGTGTAACTTTATTCGCGAATTTCTGAAACAAACCAAAACTGTAAACGTTAGAAAGTATTTGGTGCATATGTTTGTAAGTTATAGACCATTTTTATCGCGGTGTCCTAGCAACCGGTATATGGTATATTTGAATTTAAAATGCGTCGTTAATGGTTTACTATAAAGTCAATCAACATTGTTTTATAAAGAGAAATTTACGTTACGAAGAAATTGGAAACTTCAATTTCATCACAGCAATGTTTTATTTTGAAAGGTAAACATTATCTAGCGATCACAAGAGAACTTTATTAAAAATGAAAAATGTAATTTTTAGAAACGTGGTTCCATCTTCCATCTAATGCTTTCACTACTACTTATAATATTTATTTTTTGCTTTCTAGCCTATCATTTCACTAGAACCTAATATTCTCATAATCACTTTGACCCCCTGGTAAGCTTATGGACTTACAACGCTAATATCCGGGGTTCGTTTCCCCGCTCTAAAACAAACAAGCAAACATAATCACTTTTGAACTGGAAACACCGTTTGTAAGGACTATTTTTCATTCCGGCACGTCACATATACAAATTTCAATCAGCTTGCAAACACGCAGTTTTATTTTAGATATAACATAACGTCGTACGTTTCAGTTTCGTGTTTGTTCAGTGTCTTTGTTTGGCTTCCATAGCTGTCTGGATGCGTGCTGAAGTCTTTCTTCTAACTTCACATCGTTTAAACTTTCTTTGATAAAATAAAGGAAACCATTGTGTAAATACACTGTTCTCACAAACATTTGTTGGCTGTGAATTAACTTTGGGTCGTGTGATGTGGTGGTTAATAATACAATAATCGATAAAAACCCGAGAATCTAAAGAAGTAGGTAAAGGACGTCAGGATTCGTTTACTTACAGTGGTGTCGCATTAAGTCGGGTTGTAACATAATATCAGACGACGACAAGTGCTCCGCCCTAAACAGGGGATTTATCAGATTTATGAAAAAAAGATCTGATAAACTGGATCGGTTTGATTTAGACCGGTTTATCCGACAGTGGTGTGTAAAACTAAAGTTCGTAAGTAGAGTTTTTCTTTCATGACATATGAACTAAAAATATGACCTTCCTGTTACCCTGCACTTTAACTCCGCTCCTTCAACTACATGGTTCTCGTTGGTATTGAAACTGGGTTTGAATACAAAGCCGAAAGAGAAATAAAGAAGGGCTTCTGAATCAGTGTTTTAAACACACTGTAACTTCATATGTTATGAATCTTAACCCTGATGTTGAAGATATTCATATTTTAACTCAAAACCTTTTTTGGAAAATCTTAGAAAATTATTTTTTTTTTGAAACAAGCTTCTTTGTTATTGTATGTTCTCATTTATATGTATTAGTATTATATTTTATTTCTTAAAACCTTTTTTACTATTTTACTCTTACAGTTCCTGTACTGGGCATTACTTCTTGAACAAGGACGTATTCTTGTAATCTGCTCTTATTTCAAAACCACGTATCTGTCACACACACACAATGATATTTTTTACAGTTTATGCCTCATTGGCAGCATATGAATTTTTTCACGTATAAAAAATAAGATTTGTGAAAAAAATTCGAAGCATAATATTTGTTAAAGAGCTTAAAAACTAAAACTGTAAGCTTGCAATATTTGGATACAGCGATGTCCAACAGATAAGTTTAAAGTATCCGCAAGAACGCAAATTTCGGAAATGTACTACAGAGGATGGTTTATAACTCGGACAATAAATAAAAACAAACTAAGTAAACAAACACCGGTGAACAAATAAATCAACATCTTTATTCAGAACAGTTGTGTTCGTAAAATATTTTACTTATTGGCCGGCTTTAATATACATCGAGAAAGCCTCCCGCCCCTATGGAGCAGGTAAACTCCAGTGGTCAAAGTGATAAACGCTACTAGTCGTTGTTACATGTATCCTTCAGCTAAAAGAAAAGATTAGCACGTTTACAGCTTTTCGACAACCAGAAAGAATGTTATTACTATATGCACAACACTTCTAATGAAATTTTGTCCAATTAAAGACATGTTCCATACAAGTTACGGAGGTTGAAATTAATATCTGTTACGAAAACGAAAAGTCAGATTCGGAATAGTAAGGCCATTTTAATATATTAAATTGTTATGAGCATTAAATTATTATGAACATTTACAACTTATATTTTAGGATTAATGGGCTTAGATTAATAAAACATGACACACACAGACACACAAATTTGAATGCATAAAATATTAAAAACTTGGAAACGACTTTAGAAAGACACCAGTCTTAGTAATCAGAAAAAGCATGAATTGAATAGCATAGAGTTTAGAAGAGATTGTGTTGTTTTATTAAAAAGGATGTAATTTTCTTGAACTATATCATAAAAATTATAATAAATTTAAGGCAAAGTTTGGTTTGTTATGAATTTCACGCAAAGCTACACGAAGGTTATCTGCACAAGCCACCTCTTGGGTTACTCTTTTACGAACGAATAGTGGTATTGACACCGTCACATTATAACGCCTCCAAGGAGGAAAGGGCGAACATGTTTGGTGGAACGGGGATTAGAACTTGCGACCCGCAAATTGTGAGTCAAGCGCACTAACCACCTAGCCATGCCGGGCCATTTTAAGACAAGCGCACTAACCACATGGCCATGCCGGGCCATTTTAAGACAAGCGCACTAACCACATGGCTATGCCGGGCCATTTTAAGACAAAGAAAAATCAATTAACTTCTCTGAATAATTTTAAATCTCACTATGTAATGGTGTTTGGAACCTGAAAGAGACCTCCTGCCCACTTGGGCTAAACGGCCAATTCAGAGACCCATAGGGTTTAGATACAGCGGTCCCCAATTTTGAACTATCAGCCACATAGGAGGAAGCCAGTCACCAGTACCCACCGCCACAAGGCTTTCAACCAAATAGTTGGATTGGCTGTAGCTCTTATAACGCATCCACACCTGAAAGTGTGGATCATGTCCAGCGTGGTCCTTAAATTTCTTGATTCACGCTCATGTAGTGAATGAATTGTATAACTCACTAAGAGTATATTACAATATGTAAGAATGAACAAAACGTATTTGCTGAAACGATATTCTCATCTTTTATTTTGCTCATTAAAATAAGAAATATAAAAACAGAAAGTTATTATACAGTTATTAGAGTACCTTTTGTGAAAGAATCGTACTATTTTATTTGTTGTTAAAAGAAGAACTATATTAAAACCAAAAGACTGTCGTGTATTCTCTTTTATCCTTACGTGTTTGAAAACCACACGAGAGAACATTATCATTCTTTTAGCGTTAACTACAATATTTGGGCCACAAAGAACAGATAAGTGGCATCAAAGTTTGTTCAAACTTGCCTTTATACCAGCATACAGAGTTTATAAGGCGAAACATGGACCTGAAATGGTGAAGATACGAAACAGGTGTTATCTATTAGCTTTTCTTGTATTAGATGACAGTTCAATTAAGCAATATTAATGTTCATAATTATTATAATATTCACGAATAATGATAGTCAACAACCTCGATACCCAGTGTACCATGCAGTTCTAAGATATACTTAATAGGGTCGACCTTTCCAGTGTATTGGGCAGAGGCGTGATATAGGCCCAGAAACCACAACAAAAATGATGGTTATCTAATGCTGATTGGTTTAGTGGAAGCTTCGTGCTACTACCTGCCACGTGGCTATAAATATCACTAAGTGTTTAAAGTTTTGTTTACATTATTTCTGTTTCTTCTCATCATATTGATTCAAGTATTGAAAAAAACATATTCTTGCATGATTTAGGTTAAGATTCAAGTATTTTGATACTGACTGTGTCGAACAATAATAAAGGCAATGCATCAAATTCTTGAATCTAAGCGTTTCTGATATTCGAATCTTTAGTTCCTAATAATGGTAACTTAAGAAAATAGTATGTAAGTAATATCAGTTGTAAGATATTTCCTACTTTTTGTTTATTTT
>NW_013671925.1:33897-38149 GCF_000517525.1 Limulus polyphemus | reverse complement strand
CTTCCCTCTAGTCTTACACTGCTAAATTAGGGACGGCTAGCGCAGATAGCCCTCGTGTAGCTTTGCGCGAAATCCATAACAAACAAACTCAAGACAGGTTACAAGATATTTTATTGACAGTTTTTTGATTTTAGTAAAAATCTTATTTGTTTTTTAAGGTGAATCGTAAAATTCGCTCCTCGGGTAGTTCAGCTGTAAATCTGAAGGCTTATTACACTAAAAAACACTGACTTTCGATACCCGCGGTAGTCAGTGCACAGATAGCTCATCATGAAGCTAACAACAAACAAATAAACAAAAGATATTCCAGATTTTGATAACGAAAAAATTTTTTTTAAATCTACTGAAATTCATTGAATATAAAAACGTGTCTAATCAGTCGATGCATCTTACTTTGGTTCTGTTCAGGTGTTTAAATAAAAACTGTTCTGCTCAATCCTTTTGTTTGTAATTGTTACAAAAAAAACATGAAATAACAATGTAATTAAAATATATCATTAAATTAAGGTCATTATTTGACAAATATGGCATAAGGACATTGCGAATAAGTACCAGTATTTAATCTTCGTGCCTCCCAGTGGCACAGCAGACTTACAACGCTAGAATCCGGTTTTCGATGCCCGTGGTGGGCAGAGCACAGATAGCCCATCGTGTAGCTTTGTGCTTAATTGCAAACAAACAATTAATCTTCGTGAAGGATGAAAAGCTTACATTACACACAGACAAAACATAAAAATAAAATACAAAATTGTCCAACATTTCCTATGGTAGGAGAGAGGAAAATATTGCTAAAGTTAAGTCGTAATATTAAAACTTTTACTAATGTTAAACTGTAATGTATAGCAGTAATGGAATGAATCAGATTTTAGTGTCTGTTTTTAGGGGAGGGCGTGGTTTAGTTATCAACGTTCCGGGTTGCGTTGCGGAGGATCCAAGGTTAGCGTCGCGATGCCAGTGAATGCGCTCCCACTTTCATCTGCGGGCACGCCATAAGAGTGGCAATGAAGCTTATTATTCGGTTCAAAACATTTTGGCGGCGGGTGCTGATGACTGGCTGCATTTTCACTTGTCAGTAGCTAAACCTATACACGGCTACACGGAACGTTAGAGTCTCTGACCTGGCCGGCCGTTTAGTCCTTGTGTAGCATAAGGTGTCATTGAAGTTGAAAATACCAATGCGACTATTTTAAATATAACGGAGTTCGTTATTATATACATATATATCTTCACGGACTTAAAGCCTACACCCAAAATTAATTCCTAGAAATAATACGATATTTCTCAAACTCCAGCAAAATCTTAATAATCTCACTATTAATAGTTTCCGGTGGTTTAGCGATAAGTTCAAGGACTTATAATTCTAAAATAGGGGGTTAGATTCCCCGTGATGGACAGAGCACAGATAATTAGCCCATTGTGTAGCTTTGCGCTAAAAGCAAACAAAAATGATCTTAGTATGCGAAGTACACTAAGAGGAAACGAAACAGGCCTTGATGAAAACAAGGTTACACCACTTGTTACCTTCTTTACTGTTTGAACATGCGAGACAAACTTAATCTTCTGATATCATAAAAAGCCTTGAAGTGGAGTTGTAAGCAAACAATCTAACACTGAACGAAGAACCTTGAAGTGTGGAACACAACTGTTACGACCTGACTAACGTTATTAAAAAACCGTAAAATATACGAAACAATATATAACATTTACATAGATTATTTAATTGCAAGACAATGGCGAGTGGGGAGATTTAAATGGAACGTCCATATCGTCCATGCTTTATACGATAGTTACATAGAAAGTAATAAAAAAAACCTTTCCGCACGATTGAAAGAAATATACGTGAGAAGAAAACTAATTAGTTCGATCTTTTTAAAGGTTGTCGTGATACTTGTTAATGGTCTAAATTCCGGTATATTTTAATATATGTTGCACTCATGAACGATAGTGTATATTATAGATCGGTTCTCATCGTACTTAATGATATTTTGATGTGCCTCACCGTTTGTCCAACACGATGAACTGGAGAACTTTCATTAACTAGTTGTATATTATATATTAAACTGTTTGTTTGTTTGAAGTTAAGCACAAAGCTACACAATGGGCTATCTGTGCTCTGCCCACCACTGGTATCGAAACCCGGTTTCTAGCGTTGTAAGTCCGTAGACATACCGCTGTGCCACTGGGAGCATATTAAACTAGTGTCAACTCGTACGACGTGCCGAATTATCATTTTTTAACTTGTTTTTTATTTAATAATTCTTTTATAGATGCATCACTTGTGAAATCAGAATAGCGATATGATAAATTTAAAACCAGCTTACGTTTTCGTACAAAAGTAAATCCTATGTTTGAGTAACAACCAGAACATTACAGTTTAGCTGAAGATTATTTAACTTTCTTACTTAAGTATTTTTCTTCCAATATATTATATTCAAGAATGCAGTAATTGTAAAATAGTGCAACAATATTTCTCTGTAATCACAAAACACGGTAGTGCTTAATATGTAGAGATGGGTCGAAAAAAAAAATTATATTGTATTGCTGTAGCTTGTCAGTCAAAGGAACACATATTTTATCCCTAGAGAAAAGTGGTCTTTAATTTTCTATATACATATATATTCGCCAAGGAAGAAATGCTTGTTTATTTGTTTGTAATTAAGCACAAAGATACACAATGGGCTATCTGTGATCTGCCCACCACGGGTATCGAAACCCGGATTTGAGCGTTGTAAGTCCGCAGAGAGGGGGCAGGAACAAATGCCACTTTGATGTTAACATGAACATTTAGCTTGGATCTTTACGAAGAGTTTTCAAGTTAATTTTCTAATTATTTCTCACAAAATCATATATTTTCAAACTTTACTCCTTCTCGAAATATTGCAAAAATTATTATATAGATTGTTGATAAATACTTCTTTTTGTTTTTTAATTGGGAGTGTGTGGCTTAATATTTTATTTACACATATATATACTTTCTATTTAGTATTCAGCTAAGTCAGTATTCTAAATATATACAAAAGTCAATGTTCTAATTTACAATGTTCCAATTTATACACAAATTATTTAGGCAAAAACGATAGTAATGAGGAAATGATGATGGAAATCCTGATAAATATTGTTTCTTTTCTTAGCATAAAATACTAAAAACTAAAAGCTGAAGATGCCAATAATGGTAAATATTGTTTCTTTTCTTAGCATAACAATACTAAAAACTAAAAGCTGAAGATGCCAATAATGGTAAATATTGTTTCTTTTCTTAGCATAACAATACTAAAAACTAAAAGCTGAAGATGCCAATAATGGTAAATATTGTTTCTTTTCTTAGCATAACAATACTAAAAACTAAAAGCTGAAGATACCAATAATGGTAAATATTGTTTCCTTTATTAGCATAACAATACTAAAAACTAAAAGCTGAAGATGCCAATAATGGTGAATATTGTTTCTTTTCTTAGTATAACAATACTAAAAACTAAAAGCTGAAAATGCCAATAATGGTAAATATTGTTTCTTTTCTTAGCATAACAATACTAAAAACTAAAAGCTGAAGATGCCAATAATGGTAAATATTGTTTCTTTTCTTAGCATAACAATACTAAAAACTAAAAGCTGAAGATGCCAACAATGGTAAATATTGTTTCTTTTCTTAGCATAACAATACTAAAAACTAAAAGCTGAAGATGCCAATAATGGTAAATTTTGTTTGTTTTCTAACAATAAGAATAGAACAAAACTTAAGAAACGAGATTGGTAGTCCTTGTAAAATTTTCTTTGTGTTCTTATTACAACAATTCTAGATACCTTGTCATAGAATAACCCGTTTAGATACACATTGATTCGTTGCTTAATTAGTTCCAGGAAATCATACAAGCGTCCTCGTTTGTGAGTCCCGTGGTAAACCATTTCGGTTATTTTGTCCTCATCATCACTTTACACCCGGGACAGCTGCACTGTTCGCCCTGCTCTAGTCACACCTCTTGTTCTCTATTCACGATTCTTTGCCGCGAAAACGCGCTACACACTTTAGGGCCAGGGTCAAATTCCAGTATTCGATCAGACAAGAGTAACAGAAAAATTGGCGGTGGGTGCTACAGACTAGCTGCCTACATTGTATCAATTCAAAATTATGAGCGACTATGCACAGATAACTCTTTCCGCGAAATTCTGAACAAACAAATGACAATTTCGGCTGGAGACGGCTTGAATGGGTAATGAAGAAAAACTTTAATATAAGTTTAACATAACAGCAAAT
>NW_013671925.1:26751-32864 GCF_000517525.1 Limulus polyphemus | reverse complement strand
ACTCTTTTACCAACAAATAGTGGGATTGACCGTCACATTATAACGCCCCCACGGCGGGTCTCATCAAATACAAATTCAATAAAGGGAATAAACTGAAGAGTTTAGGATTGTGTGTAACAAACATTTTCTGTATTCCAAGTCTCGACATCTAAAGATCGTTGTTGGGCATAACGTTAGAACAGAAATAAAATCTGTATCATATTCTGATAACTTAAAGAAATAAAAATGTATACTACCAAGCCAGTTTACATCAATATAAATATAGAGACGATTTGGTTGTTTGTTCGAACGTAAGCACAAAGCCACAAAATGGGCTATCTGTACTCTGCCCACCACGGGTATTTAAATCCGGTTTATAGCGTTCGAATTCCGCAGACATACCGCTGTGCCACTAGGGGGTGCTATATGGAAGAAATTACCTTCTTGTTTTTTATAATTTCACTTTTTCGTATCCATTCTGTCGCCGCATCGCATTCTTTCAGATAAAATAGTGAAATTTGTTGTTGGTTTTAGACAAAAGTTACACTATTGGTTTGTGCTTTGTCCACTGCAAAGAACCGAACCCCCAAGTGACTGAAGACATTTTTCGAGGATAAGAAAAAGTCTAATACCGAAAGTTCGCTAAAGACTTTTGAGTTTTCAAATTTATTTTCTTTGTATATAAAATTTTGAAGAGTTGCATTAATGCGATCTGGCAATCAATAAGAATTTATTTTTAGCGACGAAACATACTGACTTTTCGTTTATCTATGGACATTATTTTGCTGCCATCTAGTGTACAGTAATGGAGTAAAAAAGTGGTATATATATAATGGCTGGAGACGGCTTGAATGGGTAATGAAGAAAAACTTTAATATAAGTTTAACATAACAGCAAATGTAACAAGGTTTTGTCATCATCAGGTACCTTGTCGAAACATTGTACATTTGCTGTTATGTTAAACTTATATTAAAGTTTTTCTTCATTACCCATTCAAGCCGTCTCCAGTCATTATTAGTCTCAAAGTGGGTTCCTCGTCATCGAATACGAAAATAACAGTTTCAGTTTTTATAACAGATTCGCTATAGTACGCCTTATTTCTAATATAACTTAGAATAATATAATGTTTGTTGGGCTATTTTTTGTTAAGTGTAAAGTTACACAATGAGTTCTCTGTGCTGTGCCCACCACGGGTATTGAAACCAGATTTTTAGCATTATAAGTCCTTAGATTCAAAGCTGAGCCAACGGAGGACAATATCACATCTGATGTGAATAAACTCGATGTCTTTTTACAAAAGCTTGTCCTGTGTACTTTTAGTAAGTATTTCAAGTTAACAAGAGAATAGATAGAAAAAACAAAACAAAATACGTGAAACTGTATAATAGTCACTAGCCAGTCATTCAACCCATTGTCTTATTTCTCTCACTAATAACGAAGACTTTCATACTTTCTTTTCACTACTGACTGATACCACAAGGCCTTGGTTGTTTTCAAAGGTAAAGACTGTGGGAAAATCGTGTCGTACTGCTAGGTCGTGCAAGGGCTGTACCTTTTCATGTTTATAACACTATAACAATGCCAAGCCCTCGCCAGAGGCTGATATTGTTCCTGTTTCTTATGTGATTTCATACTATACTCAATCAGCTCTACTGGTCTCCGACCTTGGAGAAATCATGTTGTGAAACCTGAACAGTTGATTAGAAATTCATTTTATGAAAGTTCACTCCCTAGGGTTTGTGTACGTAGTGACCTTGCATGCTTAAGTATAACACACACACACACACACAAACTGTCCGCATCTAGTTGCTTATTTACAACAAATCTTCGATGGTGACGTCATATGTTAAGGGTATAAAAACAACAGCAAGTTGTGTGTCTAGCAGAACTAGGAACCATTTAACACATCTTATATAGTCCAACAACATGATTTGTAAGGTGAGAAAATTTAAAATAATGTATTTAAACTTAGTAAATCTTATAATCGTCATAAATATATTTTGGTCATTTTTTTTTATAAATATATGTATTACATTTTTTTTCAAAACAAGAAACTTTGTCTACAAATATTATGTTTCTTTTTTCATATTACAACAGTTTCTGAGCAAATATTTGAGTTATAAATGTTTAAACTATTGTCAAAGAATGTTCAAAATTATTTAGATAATTTATATAAATAATTGTCTTAGTACAAGTTGGTTTCGTATGTAAGAACAGATTGGAGCTTGATTTAAACAAATAGTATATAGAGCTAAATAAGTCTTAATAACCGAGCAGTCCTGTTGAGTTATTTTGCCTGAACGTTATCGTTATCAAGGAAGTTATAAATACAAACTGTAATCACATATTATTCTATGATGTAGTTATCGGGTCCACGTGGTATCTCGGATAAAATGTAAAAATGGTTGCAAGATTAAAGAAATGTGCGATATTTTCTGTTATAGTGGTTAATTTATTATTTTCCGTTCCATCTAACTTATTATGCAATGTAGAATATATTTATACTGGATGGTTTGTTCATTAATATAGATATGCCATTGTATATTTACAGGCTGTTATCCTCTTCGCCCTTATAGCCATTGTGAAAGCAGGACTTCCAGCTTTCCATGCGCCACTAGGATACGCAGCGACGTCTGGAGTCAGTAACTCTGCTCGACAACAAGATGTAAGATATAATTATACAGAATTCGACCATGCGTGAGGTAGTGGTGTACTAGACTGTAGATTGTAGGGTCTAGGGCTCGAGTCAACCCTGCTCAAAATTTGAAATTTTGGTTCAAAGAGTTGGAAAACGCCCTATGGTGGTCAATTGACAGTTCAAATTAGGGAAGCTATACTTAAACTATCAAGATTCTTGATCTGATCAATTAGCCCATTTGGCACCTTCCAGATAGAAAATACCAAATAAACAAAATTTCTTTTTAACATAAAACGTTTAATGAATAAATAGAAGACATATATAATGTTTTATTAAGTAACTCTAGCGTATTTTACAAATAAAAGATTTATATGTTCATTATTTTCAAGTCAGCAAAACGTGAACAAGATTTTAAATTTAATTAACTGCTTGAAATTTCAAGATTCTACTGAATTTCATATTCTTCAAGCGTTCATTTGTAAAGCACAAAGTTACACATTGAGCTGCCTACGCTGTGGCCATCGCGGAAGAATCGAACCCCAGATTTTATCCTTATAAGCCTTCAAGCCTATACTGTTGAACCACCGGAGAACTCTATGAGACTTATTAGGGTTAGCATCTGAGTAAACTCTTGAAATCATCGGAGAGGATTTAATGTTGTACTTGTACCTAAACTATATTGTTTGTAAACATTAATACAATAAAATATATTTTACAACATATGCAATATATATATATATATTGTGGCGTTTTTAAAATCTTAACATCCTTATGTAATTAACTTTTATCTCATTTTTTTTATTGTGGATCACGTTGAAAGTACTTTCAGTTTAAAACCTAACTTGTTGCTGGTCGGGCCCTAGTGGCACAGCGGTATGTCTGCGGACTTACAACGTTACAAACTGGGTTTCAATACTCTGGTGGGCAGAGCACAGATAGCCCATTGTGTAGCTTTGTGCTTAACTACGAACAACTGTTGTTGGCTGATATGTTTGCATCAAGGAAGGAAAAAAACTATCGCGGAAGCCAAACTAGTAAATTATGATTACATGAATCGTTCGAAAGTAAATGAAAACTTTACTTTCTAATAATAATTACATAACTGATAGCTGCATAGCATGAATATTTCAACATTTATGTAAAATCCTTTGTATTTTAGTCTTTGTGAACTTGAAATATTATGTTATTTTTGTGTTTAATAATTGCACTGATAGATTTAAATGAATATTAAAAATATTGATGATAATAATAGCAGTAAGGTAATTCTAAATTTAAAAGTGGATTGAGGGGTCGCCATGATCTCCCTTACTCCCCGGTGAAACATCTAACTAATTATAAAACTGATTATTAATATGGATACCATACTCAGTAGCAGCACTAGGCATAAGCCCCTCAGTGGCACAGCGGTATGTCTGCGGACTTACAACGCTAAAAACCGGGTTTCGATACCCGTGGTGCGCAGAGCACAGATAGCCCATTGTGTAGCTTTGTGCTTAACCAGAAACAAAACAATCAAAAACACTAGGCATAAGCAGACTGAGCTTGAAGCTCCGAGGGTCCCCCGATACATGGGATTGTTTTCTTTTCAACTGAATTTTAGCTTGTGCTTGTTTTAGTATTGTAATCATTTGAAGAAAAAATAAGGTTTTCAATGAATCCGATCCAAAAGCACATCGTTCGGTAACGGACAGACGTTTAAAAAAAATTTCAGCAGCGAGAGACTTCTCTACAAGGCACGCGTGTAATACACAATCGTTGATTGGTCAAGTACAGCACATACACTGTGTGCACGATTTGAGAAAGATACCGACACAGTGGTGTTAGTTTATGAGACCGTAAGTAGAAATGATTTTTGTGTGTATTATTTTGATTTATTTTGTGATTTATGGAAATAATACAGTTAGTATTTTTTAGAAGGTGGGTTAAGAGGGGGATCAGAATATCCCCGCATAGGGCACTCAATGGGCTGGCACCGCCCCTGATCGTATTAATTAACTGTAAGTTCAGAAAACCATTGCTTGAGGTATTTTACTGTAAAACAGCAGTATATGCAAGGTCAGAGTACATTCAGCTAATGATAAAAATTACATTCCCATCGATCCACATTTCAATGTATAAGAAAACAACGCGGGGAATACAAGGTCAGAGTACATTCAGCTAATGATAAAATACTCAAGGTTATATAAAAGCGTTCCATATTATAGACATGATTACATTCCCATCGATCCACATTTCAATGTATAAGAAAACAACGCGGGGAATAATGTGTAACTACCCCTGCACATGAAGGGAGGAGCTGACATTCCCTCGCGTCCCTGTAAGACAACACCACTGAATAATAGTATTCCTGAAACACTCTCAGAACTTTTCCGACTCTGAAAACGGAGTCGTTATGACTGCATAAAAGTAAAGACAGCATGTAAATAAATATATGTATAAATACATGAGTGCATGATAACTTCACCAGGATAACGTTTATCAAACTGTTTCTTTATAGAGTCATGGAAACTACAAATTTGGCTACGATATCGTGAGGGGTACTGGGGCATCAAACTCTCGTTATGAGCAGGGTGATGTCTACGGTAACAAAATCGGCTCTTACAGCATCGCAGACATCGACGGCCGTGTTCGAATTGTGGACTATGTTGCGGACGGCTACGGCTTCCGTGCCTTCATCAGGACGAATGAACCCGGTACCAAGAACGACGACCCGGCTAATGTTGAGATCAATGGCGATGCTCACCCGGAACCCAATGCCTTGTATGCAGCTAATGTCCACGCTCTGCCTTCATACGCTTCTCCTGTCCTAGGCAATAGGGTATCCCCGGCGTATGGGCCCCTGGTTAAATCTTACGACCCTGCCCCCGTCTACCAATCTTCTGCACCCCCGTACCGCTACGGATACTTACATTAAACATGCTTACATTAAATGCTCATCGCTGACAGACTGACAGGTAGAACTACTCTCGTATATATATATATGCAAAAATTGGAAATAAAAGTAAATAAAAAATATATAACAGACTTTATTCAAAACCCTAAAGGAAAATATAAAAGATCTAACCGAAAAATTGAATAGACAAAGAAATACTACAATATATATAGACACACATACATACATTCCTACCACACAAACCGTCTGTTAAGCTATACTATGAAGAAAAATTAATAG
This sequence comes from Limulus polyphemus, assembly GCF_000517525.1. Classification (NCBI taxonomy): domain Eukaryota; kingdom Metazoa; phylum Arthropoda; class Merostomata; order Xiphosura; family Limulidae; genus Limulus; species Limulus polyphemus. Next base: position 27,075 of record NW_013671925.1, on the reverse strand, counting down.
ATTAAAACAATTAATACAGGTTTGCTAGGATTGCATGGAATCCCTTGGCAACCTATTGGGCATTCATGACGTAAATATTACGTAATTCTTGTTGTTGTTGTTGTTGTTTTGTAAGTCACACCTTTACATAAATTTGCAGTGTACAATAACCAGAGTTTCAAAACTTTTCTACTTCGTCAGTTGTTTTTTTTTTCTTATTTTTTTTCATGTATACTTATCCAAGTTACGTTGATTAAGAGTGCAAGCTATTTTAAACTAGCCCCCCAGTAGCACAGCGGTATGTCTGCGGATTTACAACGCTAGAAACCGGGTTTCGATACCCGT
>NW_013671925.1:25975-26741 GCF_000517525.1 Limulus polyphemus | reverse complement strand
CACAGATAGCCCATTGTGCAGCTTTGTGCTTGATTAAAAACAAACAAACAATTTTAAACTACATAGAAAATTATCGAAATTAACTTAACGTGTCTGGTAAAATCTGTGACTTAAAGATACATGTATTATGGAAATTAAACTAATGTATGAAAAACGAAACTCAATAAATATTTTACTAAAATGTATTGTATAGGCATAACTATTTTTATAGGTGAGTTTTAGTAGTTAACTGCGAAACTTTTTCTAATTTTTTTTATGTAGTTTAATTAACCATGTAGATAAATTATGGTTCCCCAAAAATACAGATGATAATTTACTAGAAGGTCATGTGCTTTCTGATTATAACTGGGCGTATCACGGTGGTTAGCGTCTACGGCCTGTGAATCCAACGATTCACGGTTCGCTACTCGTTGCTAAAAAAAAGGTGCTCTGCGCTGATATAACGTGTGACTGTCAACCTCCACTATAAGCGTAGCCCAAGAAGCTGCGGTGGATGATATTAATTAGCTACATTCCATTTAGTCTATCAGTTCAAAATTATTCACATTTATTGGAAATTACTATTGAGAAGGACTTGGAAGACTTCAATAAATTTGTATCAACAAAGATTGATTAAAACATTGTTCAGATAAATGTGAAAAATGTATGTAATTCAAGATATGTAGATAACACCCTTGTTATAATTAGTAAACTTTGTTTTCCGAAAATTGTTTAATTTCGAAGTCTAAGTTTAAGGGAGGTCCAGTTCAATCTACACTTTGATCAA
>NW_013671925.1:20112-25721 GCF_000517525.1 Limulus polyphemus | reverse complement strand
AAGTTAACCAAAGAAAGATAAGCTGGACCTATATCACAGTGAAAAGCGACTATATAATGTGAAAAACTGAATAGTGGCCAACGACACTTTTTCTTCACTTCACCTATCCAGTGTATAGGTTTTTCTCATAGTGACTACAAAGCACGTTCACACCAACAGTATGTTTAATACTCTTCTTCCTTTTAAAATCTTTGAAACGTATTTGTATTAATTACAAAAGTACTAAGGCCATCTGCCGCCGACCTAATTTTGAGCTACTGATCAGATGAAAGGCAGCCACTTAACATCCATGTTGGGGAAATGAATGCCACTCCTATACGTATGTGTAGGATATTTAGTGGTACTGTATGGTTTCGAGCCTGAAATTCAGGACCAAATGCGCCATATTTGATTATGACAACAATTTTTAAATGCCTGACATATTACACTTCATATTTACAATGAAATATCATAAAAATGCTTAATTATTTTTTTCCACTTTGGTTCATAACTCTGAAGCCTAACATGGCCTAGTGGTTAAGGCTCTCGACTCGCAATCTGTGGTTCACAGATCCGAATCTACGTTACCAAATCCACTCGTCCTTTCAGCCGTGCGGGCTTCATAATGTGACTGTAAATCCCACCATTCGTTGGTAAAAGAGTAGCCCAAGAAATGGTGGTGGGCGGTATTGACTAGCCGTCTTCCCTTTAGTCTATCACTGCTAAATTGGGGATGGCTAATGCAGATATCCCTCAAGTAGCTTTGGGCGAAATTCAAAACAAATCATAACTCTGATAAAATAGTGGTGATCATTTCTTATCACAAACTCACTTTTTCTCGACTTTATGAACAAACCAAAAGTTTGTTCTGACTACCTCCATGTTAAATTTGTAAACATCTTACTCAAGAAAACCTGAAGAATTCGTGGTAATATGGATTTTTACTTTACAAACAATTAAAGATTATCAAACATTCATTACAATAGAATAACTGTCTTAGTTAGTAAGTAGTAACTGTAAGCCCATTAAACATACGAAACCTCACGATTCAAGATGTCATTACCTAAGAAGGTTTACGTTGACCTTTTCATGTATAGGATAACACAGACTAAAATTAAAGATATAACTAATTAAACTGCTTAGACATGTTCTCAAATTAGATTTTGTCTTTAAGAAAAAAATGAGAAGATCGAGTTTCTTCAGATACAAGGACGACATCCCAGCCCTAAAATCACACCCTTTTTGTTGTCTCTTCCTAGACTGTAGTCACCACAACCCAGGTTGCTTATTAGCATTTGATACTGCAGCAACAAAAGGGATTTATAGCACCTCTCAATTAGTAGCGGGATTTTTTTCTCACAGCCACAGAACTGTGAATGCAGCCTAGACTCTTCAAGTAATTCTCATAATGTGCTTGAGCAACTCAAGAATGTAAAAGTGGGAAGTCTCTAAAGTATCACATTCAGTCATGACTTCTGCTGGTAAACAAGAGCTACTCAAAGTCAATAATGACCATTCCATTAAGAAAATATAAGGCATCAAAACTTGTCTTCGACTGTCAGAATTAGGCCGACTGCTAACTGACCACGATTGATTAAAATGGCTCCTTCATGGAGTTGAATAAATTTCCTACCTTCAAATATCTTCTAAGAACATATCGGCATTACTCCATGATGACGAGAAACCCACTTGAAGTAGAAATGTAGCAGTAGCTGGGATGGGTATTAAACTTTAATTCAAATAATGTACAAGAACAACTATTAACCTGAAGATGACCGAAGAAGGTCGAAACGTTGTTCTTGTACTATATTTTAATTAAAGTGTTTAATACCCATACCAACCGTCTCTGCTACATATCGGCATTACTGTTTGTGTGGCCATGATCTAGAACGTCTGACTTATGGAGCTATCTTTCCAATCTCTCCTCCTGAATATAAACAGAAGGGCGATGAACGCAAACACCTGACTAATAACTAGCAAAAATAGTATGATATCTTCATGACCAAACTTTATCAGCAATTTGACCTTGCTGCAGTCACCATGAAAATATTAAGCAATGTTTGTGACTCCATCGCCTGATGAAAAAAAAATCTCAAAGACTTCTCGTTTTGGTCTCTAGCTCGGTGGTAAATGCAAATACTTTTCAACCTGTGAACTTGATAGAAAAATCTAAAATTATATACAAATGTCAAATCCTAGTCACAGTCCTGTAAATACTGAAATACTTTGTTGTAACCCTTACATTTACTAAAGGGTAAAGAACAATAACAACAACAACAAAAAAATGAAGTTAGCCTGTGTCTTTCAATAACAATATTTTATATTGACAGATGGTGATTATTTAGTTAACTTAATAGAAAATATGATAAACAACAATACACTTAAGTTAAAACAAAATGCTGATTTTTTACTACAATTTCTGATTTATAAATAGAATCTTAATTCTCTCCGCACTTTTGCTACAGGGAATTAAAAGTTAATAAATCATAAACCTAAAAAATGGAGAATAATTTAGACAATAAAATAATCAATACATTCGTTTAGTCTTAGTTTTCTGCTAATCGTTCGTGTGATGAAATTATACAGAAGTAAATTTTAAATAAATTAGGAATTTGTTTTTCCACTTCAATGATTTTTCTTCAGAAGATTATCTTCTAATCTATTTAATACTCATAAAAGCTTGCTTTTAACAAGTAAAACCCCCAGTGGCACAGCAGTAAGTATAAAGGCTTATAACACTAAAAAAACCGAGTTTCTATACCGGTCGTGGGTACAGATAGTCCATTGTGTAGCTTTGAACTTAGCTACAAACAATTTTGTGTTTGTTTTAAGCACAAAACCAAACAGTAGGCTATCTTTTCTGTTCCCAGTTATTTCACAGTTATTGAAATCAGGTATTAAACATTATAAATCTTTAGGCTTTCCGCTGAGCCACTGAGGAGCGAACTACAAATTAACAAGTACAAAAATATATATATTTTTCTATCTTTGCAGATATAATAATGATGATATTAAGTAAGTGCTAACAAATGAGTTTTTTTTATAGATTGTTTAGGCAGAGTAACGTGGTCTTCTACATTTGTGTTTATACAAGAAGCAGTTGCTTTCCATTCCAGTTTATTCATTAAAATGAGTTTTTAATGTTTTAAAATGAAGTTTGTAAAGTTGTTACAACTGAGCAAACTATAGTAGATTGTTGAAATATAACAGCAAAAGGGATGTTGGGATAATAAAAACATTTTGTCAATGAAATAAGACTTCTTGTTGGTTTTCCAATATATAATATTGATCAAATTACGTATTGAATATGTTTTATCAAAAGGCAATTAGTTGCTCTTAGGTATTTCAAGGCATAACAAACATGACGCAGAATTAGAGATTTAAAAATGTACCTGAATTTGGCAATGCCCTAAACAGAAGACATGCTTCTATGTTGGTTTAACTTATATCAATGTCGTAGGTTAAAATAGCTGTTATTTCTACACATTCGCCACTAGCCATGGCCAGGCGGTTAGGGCGCTCGACTCGCAATCTGAGGGTTGCGGGGTCGAATCCCCATCCCACCAAAAATAGTCGTCTTTTCAGCCGCGAGGCTATTACAAAGTTATGGTAAATCCCACTATTCGTTGGTAAAATAGAGTTGGCGGCGGTAGGTGGTGATGACTAGCTTCTCTCTAGCCTTCCCTCTAATCTTTCACTGCTAAATTAAGGACGGCTAGCGCAGATAACCCGTGTGTAGCTTTGCACGAACATCCAAAGAAATCAAATCGTCACTAACTTGGAATATATCTTTTGCATTTTTCTAAATTTCCAATCAGGTATTCTGCATGTTTGTTGCGTCCTTGTAAACTGGATATACAAAAGTCGTAGACATCTACTAATCCTTTGGATAAAGTAAAATGCCGCCTTAAAATGTTACAATATCTTGCCATTAAGTTAAGAAAGCCAAATCTTGACCAGAATACGAGCTCACTACCACAACATCTTCAGATGTGAAAAATGTAAAGAAAAGAACAAAACATGGACTTTGATCATCTCAAGAGGTAATGCAGATATTTGTACAAGTTGGTATGAGTTAGAAGTTCTTTCTTTGTTTCTGTTATTAGGAATAATTGACATAGGCAATCTAATGATTGTGGGATACTACACTTAAATTATTGTCTGACTTGAAAGTGTGGTTACTATTTGTTATGTTCTTTTTTCTGACAGGACGTGATTATTATTCTTTTCATTGTACTGTGCGGATGTATTTGTAGAGCTTTTCTTTTCTAAGCAGCCAGTGAGAAGTCATAGCAAAAATAAAGAATCAATAGTTTAGTTAGTTAGTTGTTGTAACAAATGGCTTATACAAATAGTGTTCCAACCAATATGGTCTTTGTTGTGTCCTAGAAAGTCTGATGATCTCTGTATTGAGTGAAATAAAACTGTAAAATAGCTAAAAATAAACGCAAATTTTTCAAAAAATAAACACAAAAAAAACAGTTTACTTCTTTTGAATCTCGCGCAAGGCTACACAAGTGCTATCTACACTAGCCGTTCCAAATTTAGCAGTGTAAGACTAGAGAGAAGACAACTAGTCATCACCACCCACTGCCAACTCTTGAGGTACTCTTTTAGCAACGAATAGTGGGATTGACCGTCACATTATAACGCCACCACGGATGAAAGAGCGAGCATGTTTGGTGAGACGGGTATTTGAACCCACGATCCTCAGATTGTGAATCGAGTGCCCTAACCACCTGGCCATATTGGGCCACTCTCTTTGAAACGTAAGAAATCAGAGCGTCAAGAAATCATCACTTGACTGCCAGTAATAAAAAAAAACATCTTCTTACTTCACGTACTATTAGTGACTTTGCAGCTCTCTTTACCACGAGAAGATGAAATGATGTACTCTAGGTGAATGATTTGTTTGTTAAGCACAAAGCTACACAAAGAGCTATATGTGGAGGAAAATTCACAAAAAGAATAACAGACAATGAAATACAGAAAATTGCTTAAGGACCAATTCAATGACATGTTCTTAAAGCTCACTGACATTTCATCTTCAGGGACTTTTGTTTTTTCATATTATTATAAGCCAAATTTTCGATGTTATAACTTAGTTGTTTGTTAGAGAGAGCAGCTAATTACGACGATGACGATAGACCTGGAAAGTTCACAAAAGTTTTTAATGGTGAAACAACGTAGAAAATTTGCGGAATTTGGAGAAATGAGAGTACAATATAAATATCAGTAATCATTGTGTGAAAATTCATTGAAAATTGAGTGATTCGGTTTAGTGTTTGTAGTGAGAGTTATCTTGCCTGTTAAGTTAATAGATCGATTGGTAAAGAAGTTCTGTAAGTTTATTTGTAAATATAAGTTAGGTGTAGCATTAGTTTGTTCATACACTGTTTGTAAACTTAGGCCTTCAACTTGTATCAAAGTAAACGCAGCCTGAAACAAACTCTATAGAAGAAATATATTAAACTCATCATCTTTACTTGGACTGAACATAGTGTTACGACAACGGGGGTCACGTGACTCTGGTAACACGTCATATTCTCGTAGGTTCGTGAAGCCTCTAGAGGTTACTAGATAGGCGGTATTCTTGTATATATAAGCCGCCAAGAAGTGACGGCAACAAT
>NW_013671925.1:14613-19165 GCF_000517525.1 Limulus polyphemus | reverse complement strand
AGGACTTGTATCGCTAAACTTTCTTCGGAAAGAAATTATACGGAAAATTAATTAACGAACAGAGACGTAACAATAGCATTATTTGTATCAAATAATTAAAAAGAACCCGCACAACCATAGAACACATTGGGTTTCGTTTAATCAATTTCTGTATAAGATGCTTGTCACCCAGTCCAATCAATAGAACGCAGCTTGTCTGATATAATTTTTAATTAGTGAGTGGTAAATAGTAACAAAGATTAATCATATGTATATAATCATGTTATTCATCTTCTCTGTTAGAGGGCGGTTAAGTATTTGTGTGCCTATTTTGTGGTTGGGCGATTAAAAACCTAAAGTTTTTAACTAATTCGAAATTGGTTATGTAGCATCAAGACTATTTCATAAAACAGATATGAGTACTTTAATGGAGTATTAGACTTAAACATTCAAAAAATGGACCATATTTATTCCGTATGCAGGAAAATACCCTCATCCTCTTTTTATGGAGAATGGTAGGCCTACCAGTAACACTACAGTAACTAATTTGTTGTCACTGCATAATATATACATTTAACTTTCTCATAAATGTATTAAAGTTATAAATGTTCATTGTTTTGTAGTTTAAGGGACTGCGTTTCTTTTATGTAGTTCCCTAATTATGTTCCCTTTCATCAGTCATCTGTGAATTCGTCTGTATTTAGTTTTAAAGACGAAATAAAGTATATACACAAATCGCCTATTCCAGAACTTGAACTTCAAGTTGAATCGTAACATTGATGAATGAAGAAAAAAAAAAACACTTTTTAGATGAAGATGATAACAAGAAACTGAAGTACATTTTCATCAAAAAGTGATAGCCAGCATACTTTTATGTATTATATCCATTTGTTCAAAAGTAGACACAGTACTCTTAAAAATATGAAATTGGTAATCACTGAAGCAGTATGAACTTAAATAGTGTATATATATGTATTTTGCACAGCAAATATACAGGTATTCAATGTATTTCATATTTTACAAATGATTTTATCATACGATTAATAGCTAGGCAAAACTTGAAATTTACCACTCAATAATTTTGTTTATTTTATTTGAAAACCTAAGGCTTAACTACTGTTGGAATCATGAAGTTATGTGTATCATTGCAACATAGTTACACTTGCAATGTTTCATTAACATGTGAATCTTCTAATAATTACAACAGAGGAAATAATTAATAACTATTGTGATATCTTAGTATATTAAGTAGGATGGGACAAATAGCAGTTTTGGCCAGATTTCAGATATTTAGCTCCTGATACCTGATCAGATTTGAATATTTTCAGATTAGATAGATGGAGCCATACATGTTGAACAGATATGAGCAGTAACTTCATTATAGTATAGTATTGAACTAGTTATTTGTTATTGTTTTTTAAAATTTAATAACGATGTACACTGGAATTAGAGTTCCACTTGAATGATTAGCCATTGCAGACCCTTTAAAGGAATGCAACATATTGCAGTGTGTAACTGTGATTTACATGCCTACTGGAAACTGTTGTTCGGTTTGTGACTGATGTTGCTGTGGCTTGTACTACTATGATCACTTGTGGCAGATAGTAGCAACACAAGTAGTGAGTGTGGTGTCCATGCAAACTATGTAATGACTAATTAAATTATGAATACCAGAGCTCCCACTCTTTAAAACTGGAGAAAATGCCACTATTTTAGAAGCTGGTTGAAAGCACAAGAATGCCAACTGATGTTATATACCTATTATATGTAGCTATGTAGTATTTTGAGATAATTCGTTGTTGAAAATGTTATCTGATTATTCATTTCATTAAAAAGTAAATATCCAATGATGCAGTATTAAAGGGAAAAACTTAAAATCAACCAAGTGCTATTTAATAAATTAGTAACAGTTGGCAACATTTAACAAATCAATTTGTGCTTAATGGTTTTCATGATTTAAAACATTGTTAATTTGTTCCTCATCTGCTTGTGGGTGTTTTACATTAATTTTATCTTTTTGAGGGGCGACTTAGAATTGGTCAAGTAACTTTTGAAACATTGTCATGGGAGTTTTGTGTCCCGAGTCGTTAATACTAAATCATGAAAATAATTATAGTAGAAAACTGACAAGCACAGCAAAATATTAAATAAGTTTTAATATTTTGTACCTTATGTTTTGAAATACGGTAAAACTATACAGAAACTGTTGATTTTTTATTCTTTGTTATTTTATTTTCTTGAAGGGTTTCAGAAGGATCCAACTTGTGCTGTGTTTCAAGTCGTAACACCATAGCATTCACTTCAGTTACTGATCTTTCAGACTCTTTTGGAAAAGTAACTTTGATTCATGTGTATGTAGCAGATTTAAATTTGCCATGGGAAGCTCACAAGTAGGTCACTTTCTATCCTTGTATTTTTATCTAAAACATCTTCTTTCTCAATTATTTACTAAATTTAAGATGAATTTTTTGGAGGTTTTTTTCTTATTTTCTGTTTAATTATTATAATAAATCTCTGTTAAGTAATAAAAAGAAAGTATCAAGCTTACAGGTTTTTTCTCTATATATTAGGTTTGTTAACTTAGTTTTCTTTATACATTTGGCATGTTTTTCCTTTTTTTAAAGATGCTATAAACTTTAGGTTGTTATGGATTTCTTTAAATATTGTTGACATTTCTTGAAATTTTGTGTAGTCTTATTATGATATATACTAAGATTTTTCATTAGAATTTTATTTTAAATAAACTTGTATTTCTTGTTTACTATTAAGCCTTCTTAAATGTAATCTACACTGTATTGTAAAAATTATTGGGATAGCACACCTTAGAAATAATAATGAGCACACTGAATTTACATATAAATCCCATAGTGCTTTTCAATGTTGAATGTATAAAGGTTTTTGATTTGATTGAAAATACCATGAGAAAAAGACTTGCACACTTTCCACTGAGGAAATGTTATTGGGTGCAGTATTGATGATATTAGATAAATACATAATACCATTGAAAGTAATCTAGAATAAAGTTCAGACTCACTGTTACGGAATAACAAGTTTATATGGATACAAGCTTTGAGATTTTCATCTGTTCTCTTTCATTCCAGCTTTTGGACTGAAGAAGACTCATGAAATTTTCAGAACTAGTATCAATATACTGCTATTCCCTGATAATGGATCTCAACTTTATATTGGGATTATGGTTGCCCTGACATTATACTCATGTTACTGTATGTGTAGTGCTGAATGCATGGAAGACCAATGGATATATTAATGTGTTAGATTGGCTCAGCAAAACATAATAGACCATTTATGAAATTTTTAATAGTAAATCATGTTGATATTGAATTCCTCACCAACGACTTGAAATAAGGGATGTAACATTCTATGGTTTTTGTGTAGTTACACTTGTAGCCACAGTAGCAGTTAGGCATATAACATTTAATGGTATTAGTCAAATTTTATAAAAAGGTACTAACACATCCACTTTCTGATATCTTTCATGTTTTCACTATCTAAGCAATATTCTGCATTCAAACAATGGAAAGTGTAAAGTTTATAATAACTTTTATTGAATTTTGTTTGCTTACTTATTACTATTAATTTATACAAACACTGTCAAAAGTCCTATGTGTAAGTGCAAGGCTTTGCTCAATGTATAATATACCTTATATGCTTAGTTTACATTAGAAAAGATTTTTATAATTTAGGATAACTCTCCATTCATGCTTATTACAACAATTTATGTAACAGTAGACAATAATGGATGAATGAGCCTTCTAATAGTATATCCTGCTCACTACATTGGTGTCCAGCTAACTGATCTCTCCACAACTGAGTGCCTGTTGTGACGAGTAAATAATAAATTAAATGCTAATCGTTTGTGTTATATGGCTGGCTCAGTGGCTGGAATTTTTTTTGTGTGATTAGTTTGAGGATAGCTAAAAGTATGAGGATGAGATGTTGTTTTAACCATAAATGATATTTTAAAATAATATCTTGTAAGAAAAAGTTCAATAGAGGTTTTTACAGGATTACATGAAGTTTAATTTTATAAATTCCATGCAAAAAATCTTTTCTGTTCTTGTGATAATATGTTGAGATTAAACTTTACACATTTATAGTGTAAAAGGGGGGTATTTGTATGATAATGGTACACGTTATTTATAAAATATGCTAACGATTCATTTAAACAGAAACTCTAATATCTTTAATTGATTTCCTCTTCCATGTTGACGAAATTTTAATGTGTAATTATTCAAGTGTTTGTACAATGTATATGAGTGTATTCACAAAATAAACCTTGGAACACTGAGGGTAAAAGTATTTCAAAGGATTTAAGTTTCCATACAGTACTGTATTTAGAACCTGAAATTAGACTTCTTAAAGTTAACAAATGAAAGAAGCTAGAAGATAGTCACCTATATAGTTACCGTATTTTTCGGTGTATAAGACGCACTTTTTTACCCCAAAATTTTATGTCGAAATCTGCTTGCGTCCTATACACCAAAGGTATGAATAATGTATATGTATATATACGATATACACAAGCCATGTGTAAATATATTTAAATAGGCAT
>NW_013671925.1:2799-14438 GCF_000517525.1 Limulus polyphemus | reverse complement strand
AATATATACTCATTTTTAAAGTATCAAATTGAATTTTTGTTCAATAAAAATCTTTCAAGTGCGAATATAGCTTTTTTTCTCTAAAACTTTGTCTTCAAAATAACGGTTCATCTTATATTCCGAAAAATACGGTATGTGCCTACCAGTTTCTTTGAGGAATTAACTTGCTAAATGTCTCAGGCAAAATATATTCATGTACATCAGACATTTAATATTTTTAATAAATGAATCATAAAATTACATATACTTCTAAAATTTTGATTTTTTTTTGTGGAACAGAGTGACAAGTCACTGTGAAGAGGTAACGTGTATAGAGTGGGATGTCACAGGAACAAAACTTTTGATAGCTGATTCAGCAGGGCATGTGCAGATATGGATAATGAAGGTATTGATAACTTAATTATCTAGTATAGTATTTCTTCATGACATATGAATATCTGAATCTAAATATTTTAACTTTTGAGCAATTCTTTTATTGAAGAAATCTTATATCTGATTATAAATACACAGATATATTGCCTTAACCCTTTTTGCGCTGACTGTGTGTGTGTACATGACACGACCTTTTACAGAGTGCCATTCAACATAGTATTTGGTGTCAGGATTATCAACTGCTCCTTTACCCTACATTATTGATTTAGTAACAGTTTGTAATAGAGGAGAGTAAATACCGGAACAAGTATATAGGAATACTTGATAAAACTGTAGATATGCATTTCAGAGGTTCCAGATGCTATTTAGACACAATTTACAAACTGTATGATGGGCAAAAGTATTCTTATTCTTCACATGAACATCACCTTGCACTCCAATTTATCAGAGTCTGATTCAGATTGACATAATCAATTCACAGACATATCTTGGGTACAGATATTTATGTAACACATCTGATTTTTTTGTGTACAACAGACTTATATATTTAACTAAAAGCTTGTCAGAATTATAGTAAACATGGGACTTAACACAGGATAGTCAAGTATAAAGCAATTGTGATGTTGGTTAAGCACGTTACACTTTTTACACGCTTTTTTCATATTCATATTGCTCATTCAATCAGAAGTCCTAGCTATTAGGATACAATATTTTTGATTTTAAAACTTAAGAGTGTGCTTTTTTGTAAACAGTGTAAATCTTTGCCAAAAAAAAATTGCTAATACAAAACCACATATTGTGATTTAAAAATTTTTAAGTTTAATATATGTTTCTGATATTTTATTTCTGTGTATGAATAATTAATTTTTCATTTCTAATTTACCATTTATCATATATACACACAAACACACTAGTGAAAGTACCCAACTTCACTCAGGTTATTAGGTTGATATATTCTAGATGACTATGTCAATGTGTATATTCTGAACCTATTTTAGCATAGAAGAACAGTCAAAAACATTTCAAACATATTTTATTTCCCATAAACATGATAAAGTGATAAAGTCATGGTTTTTTGCTAGCTTGCCTCATAAGATGTGCACGCACATAGATAAGTAAAATATTTAGGTGCACACCCTCAGGGTCCACTTAGTATGTGTGTGCAAAATTTCAGGTTTCTAGGTTCTTTCCTCTTGCAACTATGGCATTGACATTATATATATATATATATATATATGTGTGTGTGTGTGTGTATGTATTATGATGAATGTACATTATGTAAATGTGTGTTCTAGAGGTATGTCTTATTTGAGCCATTATAGCATCTTAAAGCATTTTTTAGTACTTACTTGTTGCTTATCTTATTACTTCTATGCTTTAATGTACATTAGGTATCCTTTCTTAATAATTATATTAGGAATTTTTCAAGGCACACTTTATCACATGATATAGAATGCAGCTACAAAGTTCTTATCAACATTAACTCATTATTTGCTTATATTATAATCAGCTTGTGTGTTTTCCAATGTACTTTTTCTGAATGTTGAATAGAACCCACTAAGGTAAATTTCTTATTGTAATTTTTGTTTTCAAGTTTTAGTTCCCTTCCTAATTATCTTTTATTGCAAGGTCTGCATTCTACTTGATCTGAAACAATCAAATTTCCAACAGGTTTAGTACATATGCTTGTCATTTTCCCTAATAATTCTTTGCTGCATAAAGTTTCTAGGGAGGTGGGTAATTCAACAATCTCTCATTGGCTTTCATTATCAATTAAGCCCTTATTTTAGTTTTGCTAATATAAATAGTTAGCTATGAGTCTAGTTTCTAAAGGGTGCATGCATCATGTTTCTTCCAGGTTCTTCCTTTAAACCTTTTTTTCAAGGTGTTATCTAAGAGTACTACTTAGGAAGTTTTAACAGTTTTGTTTAAGGCTTTGTAATGCTTTTTTTCTCATATCAGTAGTTTATTTGCTTATTTTTTATCTTACTTTACTTTTTTTTTTACTTAAAAGTACCTCTTATTTCCTGTAGAAACAATTGGAGATATCCTGGCTGTTCAGTTTTCTGATTTATTGGAAGATTGTTCTAAAACTAATATATATAGAAGACAGCAATGTGAAGTAACTGTCTCACCTCAGTATTCAGTGTTTGTTCAATGTTTAATTACACCTTTTATTGAGTTGGTTAAGAAAAAATTGGGAAGTTTAAAAAATGATAAGGCTCCTGAGCCAAATAATATTTCGGCTAGGGTTTAGAAGGAGGTTAAAGATTGGATATGTGAGCCACGTACTACTATTTTTTGTCAGTCCTTGATAGTGGGCAGGTTCCAGAGGATTGGAAGTTAGCTAATGTAACTTCTCTTTTCAAGGGAGGTGATAAAAAATTGTCCCATAATTATAGACCCATTAGCCTTACATCAGTTGTGGGAAAGGTTTTGGAAAGTCTGTTAGAAGATGCTTTGCAAAGTCATTGAACAAAGTGTAGAATTTTATTGGATAGTCAAGATGGTTTCACTAAGGGAAAATCTTGCCTTAAAAATCTTTTGACATTCTTTAAAAAGGTTACTGCATATGTAGATGAAGGTAAGGGTGTAGATTTGGTGTATCTGTATTTTCAGAAAACATTTGACAAGGTGCCACATAAAAGGCTTATAAAAAATCATCTCTATAGGTGTGGGGTATAAGTTAGCAAATTGGATAGAAGAGTTGCTGGATGGAAGAAAGCAGAGAGTTGTTACAAATGGAGTTCAGTCAAACTGGATTAATGTCACAAGTGGGGTCCCTCGGGACTCAGTCTTAGGACCTTTGCTCTTTTTTATTTACATTAATGACATAAATGAAGGAATAGTCAATAAATTACTTAAATTTGCAGATGATATTAAGGTCTTGGATGTTGCTTGCTGTGAAGAGGATGCTGCTGATTATAAAAGGATTTAGATTTAAATAAATGGCAGATGGGTTTTATTATAGTAAATACAAAATAATGCATGTGGGTTATCATAATTTGAGTTATAAGTATAATTTGGATGGGAATAAACTTAACAATGTTATGAAGGAAAGGGATTTTGGTGTAATATTCAATCAGTCTCTAAAGCCATCCAAGCAGTGTGCTGTTGCTAGTGGTAGGGCAAATAAGATTTTAGGTTGTATCAACAGAAATATTGAATACAAGTCTAAAGAGGTTATAATTTCATTGTACAGGTTAAGCTACATTTGGAATATTGTGTTCAGTCTTGGGCTCCTTACCTTAGGAAAGACATTGAACTGTTAGAAAGGTTTAAGAGAATGGTGCCTGGGATGGGGGGGTGTCATATGAGGAGAGGCTGAAACCTCTCAAATTGTTTTCTCTGGAAAAAAAGAAGAGTTAGGGGGGATCTTATTGAGGTGTTCAAGATTGTAAAGGGAATTGATAGTGTTGATGCATCATCTTTTTTTCATATTTAACAGTGAGAAAGGTAGGACTATGGGACAGAAATACAAATTTTGGCAAGGTAGGAGTCATCTTCAGTTAAGACAGTTTTATTTTTCTAACAGGGTGGTTGGCCTTTGGATGTTGTAGAGGCAGTAAATTTAAGTGAGTTTAAGAAAAAGCTTGATAAGTATATGAATGATAAGGGTTGGCTTTAAGATTTAAAAAAAAAAAGTTTAGAGAAGGGAACAGCTGAGATGGACCAATAGGTCCCATGTTGTCCCAAATGTTATGTTATTCCTTTTGAACACAAAAGTCCTGACCATGTGACAAATTAATCTTCATAAATTAAGTAAGTTTGTATTCTGAACAAAGTTTATGCTGCTTTGCATTTATCTTATGTTAATTCAGTAGTAATTTTTGTATTTCAAATCTGCAGTGTTAAGCTAAAATTAAACTTCAAGTGAATCCATTCCAAGTTTTTAATCTTTCTCCTGAAGCTTAATTGTCTATATAAGAATGGCTTGAGGAGTGATTCAAGTAGGTTATGTTATATTCATGCATACTGTAAACAATATGGAAACTTCTTCGTATATTTCAATTGATTTGTGTGTTATTACTCAAGGGGTCTTTCAGTGGGTACAGTGCAGATAGCCCATTGTTCAGCTTTGTGCTTAAAACAAAAAAGTTGTGAAACTTTGGTTTACTAACTCTATATATTTGATGTAAATAATTACTACATTATATATGGTGTAATTTGTTTTTCTAGGATTATCTTTTAAATGAATGGACACAGCTTTCAATGACATCATTTCCTGGTGAAAACATTCTTAGTATTTCCTGGTTTCACAATGGTAAAAAGGTAAGGCAAAAGTTCATTTTTACAAAAAAAAGGGTTGATGTTTCATTTTATCATTTACAAGATGTTTCATGGAAACCAAAGTTTTCGATGGGAGTACTTAAACGTAAAAATATATTTAGTGATTCCTTAATTAGGGACTGGCATACAAGTTACTCAGTATCTCACATAGCACAAAACATTTGGAAACTTGATATTCTGGATGTGATGCCTTTTCAAACGAGAAATACACCACATCAGATGCATGACAACATGATGGTTTTATTTTATAAAAATTTAATGTTACCTTTTTACATAATTGGTTTTAGTTAACAGTATAAAATTTCAGGCATTTCGAGTTATAGTAAAAGAAGGTGGTGAATATTTTATATCAGTCAGCACTGACGAGATCCATATATTGCATCATACTGAGTAATTTTTATGTTTTTGCATGTTGTAGCACTCAGTATAAACAACTGACAGAAAAATTAAGTGAAATCACTTATTTTCTCTAATATTGATGGTATTTTTGTTTACATTTTTTGTGTGGCATATACATTATTAGGGACCTGTAACCAACAAACTTGTGGACATGTTAACAGTTTGGTAAATAAATAGTTTTGAAAAATGTGTTTAGAAAGCCTATTATTACTAATTTAAAATGACACTATAATCCAACATTTCTCTCTCGAGACTTTATGCAAAAGTAAACCTCTTATTGAAAAAAGTAAATTAATACTTAAAAAAAATATGTTTTAGGCATGCATATAATAATGGCCAGTACATACTTCTTTTTGCATGGAAATACAAAAATCATCTAGTGTAATAAAGTCTTTGTTAACACATCTTCTACAATACAGCTTAAAAATAATCTTAAATAATGTAAAAGTAGTTAATTGATAAAATAACTTTTTCTTTTCGTAAACTTAATAGATTTTATGGTATACTGTGAGCAGTTTATATCAGAGTAGATAATATTCAGAGTTAATTGTGTTTTTGATATTTACATGAAGCCAACATGCTAGATTAAAGACCATGTGTCGGTGAATTTTCCAAATTGCAAATGTTCATTTCAGTAGCTAACTTAAGCATGTTATATGATTCTCTTCAAGAACTTATACAATGGCAACTGTCTAATAAATGAATAGCCAATTATGCTTTGTGATGGTTCCATTGAGCCACATCAGTTTACCTTATTGTATTACTCACAATTTTGGGATAAGCTAGGCCTGTACTTTTAATCGTCCTCAACATTCAAATTTTATACATGATCGCCACTTCCTTTTTTTCCCCCACAGTCTAGTAATTCAGATGAACCAATAAAGATTCCACTTCTTTCACGGATGCCACAGCTAAATACTCGGTTGTATTCAGTCATTATTTTTTGACGTTGTATGTTGCCTTAAAACTAAGCTGAAAGGCTTGTTGAACTGACAAAAATGTTTGCTGCTACTGTACATAACCCATCTGTTACAATTTATTTATCAGAGGTTGCTAGCCTTTAAAATATTATGTTTTTAAACATGTTTTCTAAAAATTTGCATTTTCAACCATAATACTTTTTTATGTATTGTATCAAAATAGCTAATTTTCAGTGTAACATAATTTCAATTTAGCTAAATTAACGTGCAACCAATAATGTGATAATCTGAAGTGCCTAGTACCAAAACTTCCGAATACCATATACAGAAAAGTGGCATATGAGGTACTGGATATGTCTAAAGCTATACATTAAGCTTGTGCATTGTTGAATGCTTAGAAATAATGAAAGATATGTCCACTTTTCAGTCACCTTTTGTAGCAATACTTTATACACTTTTCCAGACAATTCTGTATTGTTTTACATATTCATAAGCATATTTACAATAATATTGGAGTCATATGTTACTGAAAATGCAATATTGTTTAATGTAAAATGAACAAATTTTAATAGGCTTGTTTCTTTCATGACACTGTTGGCATAAGTTTTGTAGTATAATTTTCTGTGTTTGTAAAGTAAGGCTTGTTAAACATTTGGTACTACTTAGTTGAATTTGAGACTCTTAAATGGTTGGATTAGTTTGTTTTCTGTTTTTTATATTCCAATTACAGTTAATGATATTTTGATTGTAATTGTGAATCATCCTTCTGGATATTTATTTATGTAAAATTCTACTTTACTCTTGTTTTTTTTTATTGTCACCAAGAAATAGTTGTAAATTTCTCTTTTACTGCAACATCATATTGAAAGTTCTAAAACTATGCCTGTCCTTGTGGTCAGCAAGAGCATTAGCTGAGTTTAAGAATGAGGTCTTCTTTTGGGTTCAAGTAAAGAGGGTTGGGTATGTTGTGGTAAAATCATTTTTAAGCCTCATCATCTCCAGTTATGCTGTACCTGACAGATATGCATCTGTTTTCTATAATCGAACTAGTATATAAGGATGACAGTTTCTCATAGCAAGTTTCAACAGTCCAATTACACAGAAATCCATAGGCATTACATTTAGTAACTTTACAAAGTACATCTTTGTATAGAATAACATGAATACCAGTTTCATTCTTGCTTGAGGTATGCAATGGTTGAATGAGAGATGTGACTAGAATCCTTATCATGGCAAATCCCAAAATTGTTGGCCTCATTTCCAAATGAAGATCCTTCTTGATTATGTTGCGTACTGTTGCTTGGGGTATTATTATATCATTGACCTTTGTTGTGATGGAGTGTCACTTGTTATAAGATGCTGCACTTTGCTAAATTATCATGACTTTGGTACAACTTGTTTCTTATCTTTTCTTGTTTGCATTTATTGATATTGTAAGGCTTTTAAATTAAAATCACTTCTTACTTCACAAAATAACACAGCTAACAGTTTGCTTTGTTTTCATACTTATAATTTCAGATTGGTCTCAACATGGAGAAAAAAGACAGTCCTTTGTTTCTTGAGAAATACAACTACATTCCTTTTGGACCATCTGTTCGTCAGTTTGGTGGTCGGCCTTGTGAAGGCTGTATTGTAGTTTGCAGCACAGGTTTGGTAAGTGTTTGTCCAATAATCACTTTTCTTAGTATGTTAGTGTCAGGCGTGGCCCAGTGTGTCAGATAAAAAAAAAACACTTGCTCCATACTTTGGGGCCATGGATGCATTTTATGAGTGACTGTAAAATTTCACTATTTGGTCTGTCAAAAGTATCCCGAGAGTTAGAAGTAGGTGATGTTAACTAGCTACCTTCCTACTAGTCTGCTCTTCTGTATTAGACAGCTGTTGCATATAGTCCTCAAGTAGCTTTACATAAAATTCAACAAAGATGTATCACATATGATGCAACACAGTTAAACGTTAATTCTATTTGACAAGAACTTGCACAGATGTTAGCTTCTTGACTATTTTAAGAGATATGTTAATACCCATAAGGTCAAACTAGACTAAGGGTTAAAGTTGTGAAAAATAAATGCATTTCACTCCTCATCCCAACATGAAAACTGGCCATAAAATATAGAGAGCAAAAATACAACAACGATCAATACTATGATTATGTGATTGAACTCTGGCTCTTGTAAAAGTAATTAGTGTTGGGAAGTGGTTGTACATGTATATAGCAATTAAACATTTTTTCAACACAAAAGTAGTCCACTTTGGGGAAGATATGTACTGTAGGCTATGGGAGCCATTTCAGCAGTCATTTTTTCTAAAGAAAAATACAGTTCATTATTGACATACTTACTGCAAGTTTCAAAATGCAGTATTTTCCCTTGGAGCAACTAAAATCTGTCTCCATTGTGAACAGAAATCTAGACAGCTCAAAGGTGGGTGTAAGAATCCATTATCCCAATGCCTGTAACTACAAAATTTTGAGTTTGTATTACCATGAATTCCGCGTGTACCAACATGGGGCTAGTGCAGTTCTGCTTGCATGAAATATACGTGTATGAGTGTAAAATCCAACTTTATATTTAATTGTAAGAATTTACAAAAATGATACCTCTTGCTATTTTTAGCCACAGATGAGCAGCTCATAGAATGGCTCTGAGTTTTTTTTTTTCAAGTACAGACTTTTAGCTCATAGTTCTGTCATCTCTTGACTGATTTGAAATCCAATTACAGTTTTGGACTCAGGAGGTCAAATCCTTTAAATTGGTGTATTTGACCATGCCCAAGGTCTCATAGATTAATTTATTCTAATCCTGCCCCAAAGAATTTCAATTTGAGGGTAGGATGGTAGAGATTCTGATGATTAATAAACTTGAATCAGGTATATGTGCACCTCACCCTTGGTATTGTTGGTCCACAAAAATATAGCTAATAAAAAAGGGAAACAAAGGTCTCGTAGATTTATTTACTCTAATCCTGCCTAAAAGAATTTAAAGTGCTGTGGCTATTGAGGATTCCCTCTTGTTTTTTTTTCAAATCATTAAATATATTTTGTCACTGAAATTCTTGTATGATCAACAGCCTTTTAAATTTTGAAGGAAGTGGAACTCTCTTTTTTGATTCACTTTGACATTCCAATCAAAAGATCAGGAACATTAATAGATTGAATCGTCAAGAGGCAGAATGTGGTTCTAGACCATTCCACCACAAGTTAACCCCTGTGTAAACGTGATATACAAACACATGAGTGACTCGATTACTAAATAGTAACTTAAAATGTTCAGTTATGTATTTTCGTATTTATAACACTTTCTAATCTACTTGATTATTTTTGTCTGGGATTAGAATAGTTATATATGAGATGAACAACTGAGCTTGAGCAAAATAACTCAGACTACTCGTTCAGGAATCTGCAGTCTCTTTCCTTGGCACAACAGAAAAGGGTGGAATGCTCAGAATGCTGGTCAATCCAGTTACAGTTTAAATGCAAAAAGCTGGCAAAGCATTGGAAATTAATAGACCTAACATTTGTAATTCAAAGTAAAAATAGCATTAAAGATCTACCTTTTATCTCCCACAAGCTACTGTCAAAAAAACCTTTCATTCAATACCAGAACTTATCAGTTGGGCTGGACGATCAGAGAGAGGTTTTTACGTGTTATTAATATGTATACAAGACTTTAAAAGTTATGGTTTAAACACCAAAATAATGTGGAAAAAATCTGCAATTTGTATTCCCTCTAATCTGGAATCTGAAGTGGACAAATAAAGAGGAATATGTAAAATATATAAGAAGTTTATGGGATTTTTATCACAAATGTTAGGCCTGCTGGATAACCTGCCCAAAGATTTTAAATTCTTATGTACTTAGAATTAAATGATATTATTTTTGATACATCAAGAATACCAGTCTGTCATATATGTAGACTGGTTAACCTGTCAATAGGTTTTACATGTGTTTCACTCGTGCTGTAGTAAATCACATTATTTTTAGTTTTATAATACTGTGGAAATCTTCATTGCATATTGTATATTTGCAATATGTAATTATTTAGTCATTACAGTGGGAGAAAAAAAATATTCGGGCTATCAGAATTTCAGTTTGTGCCAGTACATTGCTCGTGTCTACTAGTCTTGGGCTAGTACTAAAAAAATTTACAACGCTGAAGGAATGAAAAGCTACAAAAAAGTTTAAAAATTTCATAAAAGGCTTTCAAAATTGGTTGTATGGTGTGGCTAAGTGTTGTTTAACACAGTTGAAAATAAACTCACAAATGGAAAAAGTGAAATGCTTGTCTAATTCTAATATCTGCTGTGATATAACTTGTTAATTATTTTACAAATATTTGTAAGTATTTTAACCTTCAAACTTTTTCTCTTCCATTTAGTTACATATAGGTTTAATTAGCAAGAAGTCATCATTAACTCTTTAAACCCATAATTTTTTGCTCATTCTGCTGGAATTATTTTCATGATGTCCTAATAATTATCACCAAACATTATAAAATTTTAATTTTCTTAATTTTGTGAATAATAACATGGTTTGGATTACTTTTCAGCCAAAGAGACATAAATGTTATTGGATGCTGTCACCATCTGATGGGTAAATTGGTATTTTTGACTGGACACTTGGGTTTAAGGAGTTAATAATTCATCCGAATTTTTAACATATAGATACATAACTTTCATAGGCCTTGTCTATAATTATATTTAGTCTCTTACTTTAGGACCAAGTATTTCTGCTAAGTTATTTCATTGATTCCACACTGACATTTCTAAATATTGATGCAAAGCAAGGATCGAGGAGAGTACTGAAACAGTAAATTCATAAAATTTCATATTTTTCTTTCATTGTTACAAAAACTAATAAGGAGACTTGGTTAAAACATAATAGCTATGTGCAATAAAATTTGGGAACTGGATGACAGCATTATATATAAGCAAGTTTGATGAAACAGGTTGATTTTATAAATTGAAAATGAAATTAAACTTAATTCCTTCACTTGCTTTAGTGTGATTGCTGAAATAGACGTGTTTAGGTGTTTTTGAATTTTAGGTTTTTTAGCTCAAAAATTATGAAAGCTCTGAACTACTACCCTCAGAAACATTTAATATTCTTTTGTTTATTAAAGAAACATAGTTTGTAGCAGTATTTTAGTATGTTTACAGTGTTTTTGATTCAGCTAAAACTTCTGTTTTTTTTTTAACACTTAGGTTGGGGTGTTAGTGCTTCAGTCGGAAGGTAATATGATCACTGGGACAGATATACTTGGTCAGTTCAGGACAAGGCTTAAAGTTGTTGATATATGTTGTGCTAAAAGTAAGTGATTTAAAATTTATTTTGTTTGACTACTGTCTAACATTTGCAAGAATAACACAGGTTTGTTAATTTAAACTTCATAAAAGTTGTTTGGTTTTAATAACCGATTTTCCCTAATTCAGCTATGCAGATTTTGAAAATAATATTCATTTTTTTCTATCATGTAAAGATTTTTTAAAAATTGGGAAGAAAAAAAACTCTTACTTAGATCAAATTATTATTTTGTTTACCACAATGAAAATTTTTTTATTATGTTTGTTGACAAAAATACAAACAAGCTGAAGGAAAAGGAAGAACACTGATGTCAAACGAATATGCATCTTCATTCATCCTAATTTTTTTTGTGAAAT
>NW_013671925.1:0-1812 GCF_000517525.1 Limulus polyphemus | reverse complement strand
CACTATTTATGTGAATATGCACGGGATTACAGTATTATGTGACTACAGTATTTATTCAGTTTATTGCCTCTTGGTGGCTCAGCAGTTAGCTTGAGGGTTTATAACACTAAAATGTGGAGTTTGATTCCTGTGGTGGATACTTCTCAAATAGTCTATTGTGTAGTTTTGTGTTTATATCTAAATAACCAAACAAATCTTCAGTTTATTTACAACCCAACATAAGGTAACAATCACTACAAATTATGTTCTTACACCATAAAACAAAGGTTTTTGTATGGTTCTTATGACTAAAGCTGGATACAGCCCCATACATACAAAAGCACAATAACATAAACCATATTTAAACAATAACTCATTTGACAGGAAATTGGTTCAGAAAACAAATTTTGATTAAAAATATTTTTGTGCAATTTCTTAGATGGTGATTTTCTTGTGGTCACTAGTGATGGACATGTGAACTCATCTATACCCTGCTATCGTGTGACTGTTAAAATATCACAAGGTAAGGTGTTTTTGCTTATTATGAAGCAGGTGTTAGCTCTGCCTATGTAGGGATGGCCCGGTTTGTTCATCGAAATGGTGTTTTAAATATCATAATAATAGGTCATCAGAACTTTACAATACTATACAATGTTTCCTTTAATAATAATATCTACATAATGGTTGAGTCACAAGTTCTGGAAATATCTGTAAGTATCATAACAAAACGTTTGAATTTCTTGTTTTTTTCCGATGCTTTTCTTTTATTACATGATAACTCAGAAACCAAAACAATGGTGTCAACAGTTTCACTAAGGTGACATAGTTTCAAACATAGTATCTCCTTTTATAAGTATTATTAACCAGTAGTAATTTAAAAACAAATCATAATTCTAGTGTAAATGATATTATCACTACCCCTTAAAGTTAGCTTTCTTACAGAAATTTGGTGTTGCTATAAAAAGTTTAAGTAAGGGGTGAAACAGGAAGTACCAGCCAATAACAGATAAACAATAAATATTACAGTTGGAACCTCATTGTATTTAGAACATAGCTATAAATACAACTGTGCATGTCAGTTAGTGAAATAACTCAGCAGACATAGTCGTGAATATACAGCTGCAAGATGAATCCCTGCTTGATGTGTTTTTGAGGGAATAGCATGATAAATCAGAATTTGGCTGTACTTGTCAGCATTTAGGGTTCCATCAATTTTTTATAGATCACCAACGCCATTGACTGAGATGCAATCCCTAATTTTTACTGATCTCCCACATGCTTTACTGCAGATGCTGGACACTGACTATGTTTCTGTTAAATAGTCTGTCATTGGTTATTGCCAAACAATTCAACTGTAAAGAACTCATGTCTCTGATTTTAATCATTCCACTGCTTGTCACCCATTTCAATCTTTTGGGTTAATTACCTCAGCAGAGATCTTGAAGCAGTTACAGGTCCATTGTTACCTATGTATCTTGCTGTTCTAAAGGCAAATTCACACTTGTATTTCCAGCAGGATCATTGACAAGATCTGTACTCAAATTTCATCTATCTTGTAAAGAACGTAGCCAGTGATACTTAACATCACTTTTGGAGATTTTTGCTCTTCTACCCTGATCTCTTCTATTATTAGCAGTGCCAATTTAACATGCCCTCTTCAGTCTTGTATACAGTTAGTACTCAGACATCAAGTTTTCCCACAAAATTTTCATAAAATATTCTTGATTAGCTAAATTCATGATTTTTATATGCTTGTCATGTGTTATTTCAGAGCAGTGGCATAGCAAGGGTTCTAAGCACCCAGGGGCAATGACACTTTTGGCGCCCCCACCT